>NC_083768.1:24923979-24951479 GCF_963514075.1 Conger conger
GCTGTGCTCCGTGGGGCAGAGTGGCGGCGTCTCACGGGCGACTCCTCCACCCCGCGCGGTTTCCAGGTCCCCGCTGGAGGCCCTGACCCGTCTGTGCGCGAGCACGTCTCTGCACAACGCGCCAGATTGGCTCTCGCGGAGCGCGGAGGAGAAGCCAGACAGCAGAAAGCACCTGGAGAGCAGACTGCTCTGCCCTGTACGCGTTTCAGGGGAGAGGGCGGTGCGTGTAAAGGCTTGTCACGTGTACCTGTGCAAAACGCTGTGACATCTGCTCACATCCGTACAAAGTTTGAGACCGCCGGTTTCATCCTTACTGCTGCACAGTACTGGACCGGTGATGGACAGAGACTACTGGAGTGACCATTGAGCTCTTTCTTTCTCTCTCTTTCTCCCCCTCTTGCTCTTACACCCCCCCTCTCTCTCCCCCTCTCTCTCTTTCTTTTTCCCCCCTCTCTCTCTCTCTCATGAAAAATTAATCTTTTGTGTCAGTGTGCTGAGAAGGCCTAAACCCCAACATCCCCCTGTGAACTGAACTGAATGTGTGTGAGTGTGTGTGTGTGTGTGCGTGTGTGTGTGTATCTGTGTGTGTGTGTGCGTGTGTGTGTGTCTGTGTGTGTGTGTGTATCTGTGTGTGTGTCTGTGTGTGTGTGTGCATATTTGTGTGCTTGATCATGCATGTACATTATATTATGCATGTATGCACACACACAGACACGAATGTACACTCAGATGCATAAACACACAACCACTCACATCTACAAACAGAGAAACACACACACATGCACACACACTCACACATGTATGAACACAGAAACACACATAGCTGCATAATCATATACATACATAATAAAAACACACACAAACATACACATACACGCATACATTCACAGACATACCTGACTCACAATCACACAACACAAACGGATGAAAATCACACACCCGTGCATACACTGAATTGCAGCTTATACATGCTTAAAGAAATAAAAGCACCATCTGACACACACATACAATCACACACACACACAGACACAGACACACACACACACACAGCACACACACGCACACACAAACACACACACACTGTACTCTTCTCATCATCCTTAATCTCAAACTATCCGTTTCCATAGCAACGCCTGGCCTGGTGGTTAGTCAGTTAGCTTGGACGGGGTGTGGGGGGTTGGGGTGTGGGGGGGGGGTTGGTTACGTGAGATACAGAGTGAACAGGAGAGAGAGAGAGGGAGCGAGGGAGAGAGAGAGATGAGACAGAGAGAGAGAGAGGGAGAGAGAGATGAGACAGAGAGAGAGAGACGAGACAGAGAGACGAGGCAGAGAGAAAAGAGGGACAAAGACAGATGAAAGAGGCAGGGAGAGAGTGGGAGAGACGAGAGAGACAGAGGGAGAGAGGGAAGAAGGAGAGAGAGAGTGCATGAAAAGAGTAAGACGGTCATGTCAGGCTGCTTCAGTAAACTCAGGCGAACAGAAGCATGTGAATGGCCTCCCCAGGGTTCCCAGCCTTCTGTTTCTGGTCAGTTTGAGTCTGCTTAGAGCAGCGCTATACTGGGAAAGAGAAGGCATTCCCAGTAGTGTCTGGAGCGAGGGTGACCGGGCAGGAACGCTCTGCTTAGTGTCCCCACAGCTAGAGAATGTCCCTCTCCTCAGCTCAAATTCATCCACAGCAACCACCCTCATCAGCCGCCATTAGGTGAGTCTCTTCCCCAGTGCGACTGAACTCTGCTGCCTTCTGCTTTAAAGGGTCCGCTCTTTCTGTCTGACACAGAAACTTCACTCCAAATGGCCCTCTCCCACTAATGCACAGAAACGCATACACACGCATATGGACACACAAAAGCACACACATATACAGACACACACACACACACACACACACACACACACACAGTCCTGAGGGGCAGAATGCCCTGAATTTAATACTCAATAACTCTGAAGGACCAGCAATTAATACATATTACGCACAAATTAGTGCTTAATTGCTGAAGCTCATCAGCAACATTAAACATTTCTGAACCTTAATGGACATTAAGTGACTACAATTAGCCAGTAATGACATTATGTCTAATAATTAAGTAGTAAATCCACACATTTCCTTACACTTTTAATGCACATGCACATACACACACTCCCTCTCCTTAACCATACCTGACCGTGTTAAAACCTCTGGATTCTACCAGTGTAATGTGTTGCTCATTAGTATTTTGCCTACAGACCCGTGTTTTAGTCAAGATACACCAAGTCAATTAGCATGTGAGCAGTGTTCAATGGAATACAATACATACAGCAGCTGTCAAGCAGATTCCAGGTCAGTTGGATAGCTGTGTTATACTAAGGTAAAGTAGTGTTTTGTTACCTATTTTACCTTCAACTTATATTCAGGACTAAGGCTAACAGTTCCACGAACAAGCATCATTTTATCAACAAAAAAACAAATAGAAGTAGGAATGAGAATGACAAGATTGGACTGTATTGTCAATGCCCTTGAATGCTGGCAGGCCAGTGTTGCTAATGACAACAGTTCAGCACAGCACGGCAGTCATGTGTGACCCAATAGTGGTCAATGGGACAACATCAGCACATAACCACATCCAAACACAAATCTCTTCATCATTGCTTGCTTGGAAATGAACAAGAATGATTTCCATTTTAGCCTGTGGAAGGCCCCACAGCATTTTTTAATGACTCACAAATACCAAATACTGACCCCCCCCCCCCATCCCCCCCTCAAATCACACACACACACACACGCGCACACACGCACACAGCGGATCAGAACTCACGGACATCCCGTGAGGTGGCACGGCCATGGCACTGCAGTGTTTTGGGTGATGTCATACACCGCACTGAACGAGCTCCCGGTGTCACGGCAGTTAACTCACGGCAGTTAAGTGCAATAAACAGCAGACAACAGCAGCCACTTACCATTATCTCTTCAATTATTAATTTTTAATATGTAGTATATGTCACGAAAATACGAAACCGTAACATTACAGCCATATAAATATTGAAGAGCAAATGCTTCAATAAATGTTAGAACTACATGATTGTTTCAATAAAAGATGGGTTCCATTAGATTGGAGACATAAGAAGCTGTTTTGCCCGTGTTTGGGGCACCCAGGTTACTGTAAATGTAGCTCAGAGCAGCGGCTTTCTGTAAGAGGACACATTGGAGAACAGGTCTCTGCGTTTCATCGTCTCCACAAGCGGAGCGCGCCTTCCTTCTGTGCTCCGCGGTGGTTAAGTTCAATCAAAGTGGATAGCAGCAGGGTCGTCCATTTCGGGATTCAGTAAGGCTAAATTTAACTGCATAAACTATTTGGTTTAAGTTCACATTTTATCAGTCGTTTTAAATCAGCGCATTTTTCTGAGTGATCAGAATCCGCCATCAATATTTCATGACTTTTTTCCATTAATTTTTGCATGTTGTTATCCAAGAACGTTGCAATTACTTATTAAACTGAATTTATTGGGATGAAATATACATTAAAGAAGCACCAGCTCTGGGAATTTTGCAAAAACACCAGGTCTAGGGAAGGCTGCTCAGAAGGCCTTTGGGAATAATGCACTGGTCAGTAGTACCGACAAGACAGGGGGCAGTCTTCCCCGAACAGAGGGGAAAAGGGAGGCGTACAGACATCTAAAACCAGTGAAACCTTCCTCAACATCCCACATGCATCGCCAGCAACCTCAAACACACACTTTCACTCTGAATCTATCCTCCCAAGATCTGCCATCTTGACTTTAACAGACCCATTTTTAACTAAATTCAGTAGAGCAAATTCAGAGCATAGCGTCTTGATGAAAATCAAGATATTGAAAATGTCTGGCAGTTTCAGAGATGTATTTTTCTTAAACTAACATGCCGGATTTCACACCGCAAAGCTCATTAGATCTGCATATACAGCAAGTAATTGTGATTAGACATTTGTTTACCAAAACAGAACAGTGAGTATAAAGAGACAACTTGCACAAGGTCATTACATTATTATGATACAAACTAAAAGAGGCATAAGACATACTAAAAAAGCATTAAAATATAGATTTTTAAATACTAGTTGTAATAACAATGAGAAAATTACCAGCAAAATCACAGGACATACGGACTGCTTTAGCAGTGTTAGAGTAATTAAGATATCATTTTTACAATCGTGAAACTCCTTAATGTACACAGAAACACACACCTCACACAGACACAAACACCCCTCATGAACTCATAAGACCAAATACACACATACACACATACACACACATAATTTACTGGCACTCCATGTAGTGGAATTTGTGTAGTGGTTCAGAAATTGACTGGATTCATGTGTGTGCGTGTGTGCGTGCGTGATTGTGTGTGTGTGTGCATGCGTACATGCAGGGTGTGTGCGTGTGTGCGTCTGTGTGTGCATACGTCCGTATGTGTGCGTGCTCCAGATGTGGCCGCATGTATGTTTGCATCACGTACACATTTATGTGTTCACTTGTCCACGTGTCATGGCACGTGTGGGCCTATAAGTTTGTGTATCTGTGTGGTTTTGGGGCTGCGGCACTTACGCTCCTCCACTGCTTAATAATTGAAGTGATGCTGGACCCACTCATTAAAACCCTGCTCGTTAGTGCGCACAGAGGAGAGCGGGCAGGTACGGAGCACCTGCAGCACCACAGACTGGATAACGAACCCCCCCTCACCCTTTCTCTCTCTCCCTCTCTCACTCTCTCTCTCTCTCTCCCTCCCTCTCTCCACCTCTCTCCCCACAGAGAGGGGTCAAGGGTCACAGCTTCTTCTATCCACAGTCGACTTCAAACCTGCTGCTACCAGCCAGGCAGGGAGGCAGAGGAGAGACGGCGAGCAAGAGGGAGGAGGGGGGGGAAAGGGGGGGGGGGGGGGGGTTGGAGAGCCAGGAGGATAAAGAGGAGTAAAGAGAGGAGACTGAGAATGAAAAAGAAATAGGAACCAAGAGTGAGGCAGTCCTCTGCGTCCTTGTGATAAACAATAATACACATCTGTTACTGTTACTCTCTGTTTTCAGTTTGGTAGAATGGCTCAGTGCATTGGTGCTGGCCTGCAGAGTGTTCTGAAGCTCAGGGTATCAGCAATATGCTGCAGTGCTTTTCACTGCAGTGTGTTCAGTAAGTGACTGTCTGTTATCTTAGCACACTCGCGTGCTGGTGTGTTGGGAGCCAGGATGCAGTGTATTCAGTAGCTTGGTATGTTCAGGCAACAGCCACAGAGGGAGAGAAACACTGCTGACATGCCAGCCACAGCCAAGGTCTGCCTTGGCCAATCATCACTCTCTCCTCTCCCTGCCAATCAGCTGCTACAGCTGCTCTGGCCAGCCAGGCTTCCTCTTAATAAAGGTCGCCATGGAGATGTGAGCTGTCAGATTGGCCACAGAAGACTACTGCCATAGTGGACACCTTCACATGCACTCACTCATTCGCACAACCACAGGCACAAAACTGGCCAAATATACAGATTAATGTCTCAAAAAATAAAAAATACTTTGCAGCAAGCACAAAGCTTGGCTCTATGAAACTTGGGCTGTTTTTGAAAAAGCATAAAAAAATATGAATGAAAAAAATATTGGTTTCATGAAATGGACAGTTTTGATTTTGCTCCAAAGTATCAGATGACAACTAGCCCATATTTTTTCGTGTCGACCGCGGTGTTTTTCCTGGACTTACTGCAAAAAAGTCGGCATATAGAAATGTAAACGCACAAGCTTTCCGAAGAACAAATAATAATAGTTTGAATATGACTAGCCAAGGCCTAAACAGCGTTGTTATTTTGCATACCACAAACATGCGCACGCCGACCAGGCGCGCTTATTATTACGCACAACGGTGTGTGCCGTGAATAAGCGAGCCTGTCACAATACAAACATTCGCCAATAGCGCGCCCATGTCTCGCAGATGGAATGGGGTTATTATCGCCACAATGAGCGTGCGTCTCTCGCTGCCGAGGTCATCATTAGCTTGCCGCCTCGTGGCCACTGCCCTCCACGATGGCTGTCACTCAAAAAAAAATCCGAGTCTCGGAGGATAGTTGGCAATCTTAAAATCATCCGTATACAGGGTGTCTAGGTCAGTGTCTCTTTGTTATCGTTTCAATCACAATCACACCGGGACACGCACAAGGGAATTAAAAAGAAACAGACATAGTTGCACATAGCTACGGACCTCTCAAAATTACAACAGACAGCTGTCAAATTCGTCCTGTCCTCGCGTCTTCACTATTCATATATATTTTTAAATGCGTAAAGATTGCGCGTACAAGATAAAATTATAATTTCATTTCTTTCCTCATTACATTAAATAATTAGTCTTATTTATATGGCAGAGCAAATATATAATTCCCGTAAATATTTAATTGGCCTTCTGGTAGAATTTTTGTTTAATTCACAATTATTAACAAAACTGAGAAAAAGACAATGTTTAAAATATTCGTTGAACACCTATCAATAGCCAATAAATGAAATCCAACTCACAACTAAAATTCACTAAAATCACAGAACTGAAATCACAAACAAACAACCAGACTCTATAAAATTTGTAATTATGGGGCTTGAATGATCTCCACAGTTTTATATTTATATAAAATTAACACAGCCTTTTAATGGCCAGATGCGTCTGTTGGACGGAATGTACATGTCACTGCATGAACCTCATCATATATGAATGGCAGCGACGAGGTTAATAAAAAATTCCCTCAATAAAAAAATACTACTGCTCGTGAAATGCAACGCAGCACGCCGCGCATCTGGCTCCGATTGAAAAGTATGCAAATATTGGTTATATACACAGCGCGCGGTGAGAAGACGCAGCGCACTCACCGGGTAGCGCCGAGCTCGAGCTTGCTTCGACGTTGTCTGCTGCAGCGGCGGCGACGTTCTCGATCTTTTCTCTTGGCTTCCTCGGTTGGGTCACAGAGCCGTCGGCAGCGATACCACCCTTCATAAACAGCATTTTCCGATAATCAAAGTCCGGCGGGGAAGGACATTCTTCCCGCTGAGTATTTAAATATCCCTTCTCCGTTTCTGCGTGTCTAATCTACCTCCTCTGACACCACACCACTATGCAACATTGGAAACGAAGCTCTGTTTTAAAATCACCACATATGACAACTAACACCAGAAAACGGGGAAAACGGAGAAAGAATAGTAAAAAAGGAGCCAGCAAAACCAAATATTGATGTTGCTGTTCCTTTCGAAAAGAGCACTATTATCAATTATATTCTCCCTTGCACCCACTACAGAATGCCCGGGATGCAGGGAAAGGGTGAGAGAAATGAAGAAAGCCGATATGCGATGTTACTCGCCCTCCGCAATTCCGACTCGCAAGGTATCTGCCCACCACCGCTGTTCCACCTTCTCCAGACGTGTCTGGCTGTCAGTAGCATCCGGGACCCCGTAGTTTTTTTCTTCTTCGCAAGCGCACTGGGAACTGTAGTTTTTATGCAGAGTAGCCGGTTGGTTTTTAAATGAAATACCAGTGTTATTTTAACATAAACCACAGTATACATTCACTTGCAGCTTGCCGTAGGCACGTGAAGGGAAGCGGGTCGAGCAAAGGACACAAACGCAGTGGTACTATGCAACCAAACGTTATCAACGTTTACCACCATCAAAATGATCATAACTCCAGTCTTGTGTAGTGTTTGAGTTCTCCACAGGTCACCCACTGTCCGCAGGTGATTCATGAGCTCCATTCGGCTATTCCCATGGGACTCATCCAGAGCTTAAAAGTTACTATCCATATACAATTTACATTGAGACATTGAAATTTTATTTGCAGATTCGGGCATGGCATCAATGTCATTAACATACTGTTTACAACAGGTCATCCAGTGACAGCTATTCGTTAACCAAAGTAAATTGTTTTGACAAAACTGATTTCCCTCTGCTTGTTTTTATCACATCATTCATTACAGGATATTTTCCAGTGCTTACATGTATTTCCAACACTATACCTCGTGAAATGGAGTTTTGGCAGAACATTTCACGATCCTTTTGAGGATTACATCCACTACCCACGCTGGCCCTGTTTACCTTAATCACATCAATGCTGGCACTTAAATGTAGGCTACACACATGCAAACACTTCACTTGTGCACGCAAAAATGCATTGTTGCGTACAACAAGAATACATACACAGACACATAAAATGTGAGCATACTTTAATGCAAACGCATTGAAACAGGCATTAAAAGAGTTGGATGTACATCACGTCACTTCTGTACCCTGGGGCGCGCTCAAGACGCTGTCACAGCCTCGCGGGGTGCAGCGTGGAACGATCGGGCTACAACGAGTCCGTCCTGCCATCTAGTGGACAATCAGGGAAGTTTCACATGGGGGCGCTTGGTAATCATGTAAGACTCTTCATAAGTCCCTGAAGGACAGGAAGTCATTGAGAACAAGCTGTACTGCGAGGTTCTCCCAGGTAACCAAGGACTAAAATTAGAAGGCTGTAAATTTGGTTTCAGGAATGAACCCCGATCTGCATTTATAGTGAATTTGGTGACTTAAAACACAATCGCTATCATTCCCAATTCTCATTCCCTTCCATTCAGCCCCTCCTTCTAAAATCCTTGCAGGGAGCGGATGGGGTTCAGCTCTGCCATTTTCTGTGGTCATCCAGAACCTCCTGGACCAGCCACACCTGACTCCTGGGCGGAGGCGGAGCCTGGGATCGGCGTGCGCTGTGGCCGCTCCAGGCCTCCGCAGGCGCCGCGCTGACCCTGCAGACTCGCCTCAGGAGGGCGAGCGTCTCGCGGCGGAACCCGGACGACAGGAAGCAGTACAGCAGGAAGTGACTGACCATGCTGAGCCACTGCAGCATCACAGATACCGCCACCGCCACCCCCAGGGCCCCTTCCAGCCCGACCTGCTCCCACAGGCCGGCCAGGATGCCCTGCGTCACGTAGTGGGGCAGGTTGAGGAAGACCATCACCAACGCCACCACCACCTGGATGCGGCCGGTGCGCCGCATTCGGGAGCCGGCGTCCCTGAAGGGGGCCCCGCCGAGCGGGGCCACGAGCGCGCGGGCGCGCCGGTGGAAGTGCAGGGACACCAGCACGCTCAGACTCAGGGTCAGGGTCATGGGCAGCCAGCTGGACAGCAGCAGGTAGGACCACACCACGGCGGGCAGGCTCGGGCTGTGCAGCGCTTGGCAGCGCGTCACCAGGGGGACCCGCGAGACGTTCCTCCACAGCAGGGAGACGCTGGTCCAGCCCTGCTCCCCGCCCGTCGCCGCCCGCGCCCGGTACCGCCAGCAGCAGGGCAGGCTGAGCGCCTGCGAGCCCAGCACGGACACCAGCGCCACCAGCAGCGCCCGCCGCGGCCGGGACAGGCGACAGCAGAGGCAGGGCCTCGGGCCTCTCCCACGGCACACCAGGTAGCGCTCCAGGGTGAAGGCGGTGACGATCCACTGGGCGCTGCTCACGGTCCACTGCTCGTTGAAGGAGACGAAGTTGCAGAGGAGGGCGCTGGGGGCCTGTGACGTCACCGACTCCCACCAGCTGGCCCCCACGTCCAGCAGGCCCCCCAGGACCATGAAGATGGTGTCGACCACGGCCAGAGACACCAGGTAGATGACCGTGCTGCGCGACACGCCGCACCTCTGTGTGCACAGCACCACTATGGACAGCAGGTTTGCTGCAGGAGGGTGGAGGGAGGGCGATACGGATGAGGGAGAGAGCGAGAGAGGTAAAGAAAGAGAGGTTGTATCAGAGGGAGAGAGAAACAGATAAAGTAGGAGAGGTAGTATCAGAGAGAGAGAAAGGGAGAGAGACAAAGAGAGATTGAGAGTGAGTAAGATAGAGAGAGATAGATTGAGAGAGTAAGAGAGAGAGAGAGGGGGAGGAAGATTGGTCAATTTGACATAAAATGACAACTCATTTATTCACCCTTTCTATCATTACAGTATATCATTTTTATATGTCAACTAAAATCCAAAGATGTCCTCCTAGCAATGTGCTTATAATTGGCTTCGTGTTAATCTTAAGGTAGATGTGATTAAGGCAGTGAAACAAATGATCCTAGTTCAATAATAAAGTAATTTTGCTGTATCAGATTAGACAGCAATTCTGAGGCAGAATTGAGGTCAATTAATTAATAGAAAAATGACCATAATGTGACATGGGGATCTTTAAAATAATTTATTGCTTTTCTATAAATTGCCTGAATTTATTTATTTATATTGACATAAATCTGATTTCCATTTTAATTTATTTGACTTCAACCTTGTTGTAAGGACATGATAATGCATGTTTGTCATGTCTCAGTGCACACAAAGAAACAAATAACAACTCCTTAATTGATGTACTAAAGTGTATGGTCCAAATCCACTGAAAACTATGCCCCACATAAACTGCCATGTTTCCAGATTGTGTGTGGAAAGCACAGGCAATTTAGGCCCTTAGCAAGAAGATTGCATGTCCAAATCTGGACAAGGCATTGCTTTATTATACTTCAATCACTTCACTAAATGTGTGGTACATACTGATAATACATATACAACACATTTCTCAGGATAAAGGCTATTCAAGCAAATATCATTAAGCAAATGGTATTAAGAAAATAATAAATGGTGAGGAATCATTACTTACAGAGTAATTTTAATATACATCCACTGACCTATACTTACCTACATTACTGAGTGCATTTTAACTAGCACTAGACTCTAGAACAGCTTATGCAGTCTCATTCAAATGGGTGGTTGCTTCACGACAACTGTGTAACTGTATACTCTATAGATGGAAACGGTGACTTATCCATTCAATATCAGTGTTTACAGAGAGAGATGCCCTACTTGCTGTCTCGTTCATTTTGTGAACCAAATATTGTATGAACACACTACCACAGACACACACATACACTTCTAGCAATAGCACTACTGTGGGAGATTACATTTTGTGTTTCGATTATAATTGCTTGTGCACAGGTCTGAATACTCTATGTTTGTCTCTTATAGTTTGCGTGTGTTTGTGTTCAAAGCTTCAGCCTGTTTATTAAGTTAAGTGTGTTAGTACTTTAGTGGCATTTAGCAGATATTCTTGTCCGGCAGCAGTAGTGACAACCTTCTACAATGACAGCCTTTTACAGTGACAATATATGACAGTTTTATATTTCTATAGTTGATACATACTGAAGCAATTCAGGTTAAGTACTTTGCTCGAGGGCACAACAGCAGTGCTCTGGGAATCAAATCTGTAACCTTTAGATCACAAACCCGGTTCCCCAACCATTACCCTACACTGCCACCCTGACAGCACTACCGGTGGAGTGCTTTGCATTGTGAATTTGTGAAATATGCTGGACTAGTTCATTATGAATGGAGAAGATAGACACGGATGCTCTGTGAAACGGCAACACCCTCCCACACTCTAAATGGACATTTTAGACAGAACAACTATAAGTTTCTTATTTTTTGGGCCACTGAAAAGGTTACTTATCCCTCAAGGGTCGACAATCAAGACGGCAGTAGCCTTCTGTAGAGAGAAGGCAAATGGCTTCACTTCTTGCCCTATATGCTGTTGCCTCAGATGGACTAATGGAGTATATGATCCGGATTAATCCTCTTTCACATTAATTCTGACCTCTGTGTCGCGCAGGGACTTGCTAGCCGAGCTGTAAAAGCAGCTCTGGCAGAGTTAAAATACGTTAGTAAGTTCAGGGTTGAACATAACTCTTGTTAGGTTTCACACTAATACATTCTGTGAATTTGTTATATGTTAATATGCACTCAGTGAGCAGTTTATAAGGTGCACCTGTACACCAGCTTGTTAATACAAATATTTAATCAGCCAATCATGTCGCAGCAACTAAATGCATAAAAGCCATGCACACATGTTCAAGAGGTTCAGCTGTTTTTGTCCAAATGTCACAATGGGGAAGAAATGTGATTTAAGTGACTTTGACCTTGGAATGATTACTGGTGCCAGACAGGGTGGTTTGAGTATCTCAGAAACTGCTGATCTCTTGGGATTTTCACGCAGAACAGTCTCTAGAGTAAAGCGAAGAGAATGGTGCGAAAAATGAAAAGCATCCAGTCAGAAGCAGTTCGACGGGCAAAAACGTGTTGTTGATGAGAGAGGTCAGAGGAGCAGGGCCAGACTGGTGAGTGTGTGAGTGTACATGTATAGATACACACACATATGCTTTGTATATAGTATATAGCTCTGTATGTTACTCTCCTATCTTTTCTCTCGGGCACTTAGCTGTGCTGTGTGCCAGGCATCATGCTGCATTTTGAAGGCAGATGGGTAGCTCACACATTCCAGCTTGAATAGCATCAGATCTGTTGCAGCACATTAGCGTGTAGTATGCCCACACATCTTTATGGGCTGCTCATTTGGCCATTGCTTTCGAGTTCTCCTCAACACCATGCATCTCAGGCTGAGCACCATAATAAACAAGCTCCAATCCTCCATTTGCCGCAGTTTGCGTACATTCTTTCTATAGGACCCGCAGCTGTGTTAGCATACAGTACATGTGGTGTGTGGGTGTATATGAGTGCGTGTTGCATGTTAATGAGCACACATGTACTGTGTGTGTGCGTGTGTGTGTGTTTATGTGCGTTTGCGTGTGAGAGTGAATGAGTGTGTGCCTTTAGGTGGATGGTCTAAAGAGTACTTACATGGGATCCCCAGGCTAGCCACCAGTATGTAGTAGATTCCCTCAGAGATGGAGAAGGGAGAGTTGCTGTTGAGGAACTCTACCATAGCTGATTGTGACAGCGCATACAACCGCAAAGAAAACAAAATTGTACCGATAATAATAACTTAAACCGAGTGTAACGCAAAGAACAGATCCTCACAAACAGAGCATCACTCTCTGTTCTCTGAGGAGCAGGCTGGACAAAGGAAAAGGACAAAGGGAGTGGCGTAGAAAAGGTGTGTGTGTGTGCGTGTGTGTGTATGTGTGTGTGTGTGTGTGAGCGTGGGAGACGCACATCTGGCGACAGGAGTAAACACACGTCGCTTGCCCTCATGCGTCTGTCCCCAGCCACACCCATCCCTCTTCAGTGTGCGTGGGACAAATAAAGAGACGGACCCTTCCTCGAGTTTCTCTGGAAAAACCTTTTACATAATGTACACCTGAGAGCCACAAGACCACAAGGCCTCACTTCCACAGGGAGAAACAAAATAACAGCAATTAGCATTAAAAAAAAAACAAACACTTCAAATTAAATCAGATAATCACCTTCATCATATAATCACAAGGCAGAGTTATGATGCTTTTCAGGGTTAGAAATGGTTCCAAGTCAGCGAAATCCATCTTTTTTTAGGCCATTCAAAGTTGTACGTCATTCAGTTCTTGCGGTTCTGTCAGGTTGTAAATGTCCTTAAAATGCATTTTTTTTAAAACAGCGCAATGTGGTTTTTGGGTAAAAAGAAAGGAAAATGTTACAGCCATACGCACTGTTGGAGTAACATGCTGCGCTAGCTGGGTTTATCCACATAGCACTGGGCACAGCAAGGCACTGTGGCACTGTTACAGCTTGCCTGCTCACTGACCCCAGTGACTCTCTATTCTGGGAGGTTATAAAGCACAAATGCCGCAGGACAAATAAGACTACAGTAAGAGCATGTATTAAATAATAATCACACTTATACAATAGCAAATAAACATTAATCACAGATAAAGATCAGATAAAGAGCCCTCTATTGAAATATAGCATGGTATGACTGCCCCCCCCCTCTCCCCCCAACCCTTATTCATGAAAGTTCCAACATTAAGTAAAAAAAACCTAAAGGAGAGCAGAAATAAAGTGACACATATCATGAAAGGCTCGAAAGTTCTCTGACTGCAGTCTCTGCAGATCACATCCACACTCTTTCCTGGCCAGGCCTGAGCAACAGAGCTCAGAGCAGCAACAGAGTCCAGAGTAACAGAGTCCAGAAAATGTCTGTCCATCGAAAACAAAAGAAAGAATAAATCTGAAGGCTCGGTAGCCATTGTTCTGTGCCCATGGATAGGAGCAGAGAGAAAGAGAGAGGCTGCCTGTTCAAGACTCGAGGTCTCTACGGCAACAGGAAACAGGAGTGGGAGGGAGGGAGGGGGAAGGGAGGGGAGAGAGAGACAGAGAGAGAGAGAGAGAGAGAGAGAGAGAGAGAGAGAGAGAGAGAGAGACAGAGAGAAAGATTTATGGTGGGACAGGGCAAGCAGGATTGGGCAGAGAAAGAGGGAAACAGGAAAAATAAAGAAAAGTTTTGGGTGAGAAGAAATAAAAAGAAGGAAAGAGGAACGGAGGGGAAAGGCAGGTATGGGGGGAGGGGAGGAGGAGGAAAGAGAGAGGGGGAGGGAGCTGAGGAGCAGCAGAAAGAGAAAGATCACAGTGGCTGAGGCTGAGAGTAAAGAACCAAACTGCTAGGAGCACAAGGCACTCTTCATTGCATTTTGTGCAAGGGGGGAGTTCAGAGGTGAGGGGGGTGTTTGGAGTTGAGGGGGGAGTTCGGAGGTTGTTGTTTGGGGGGACACGACCTCCCCCCCACGCGCCTCCTCACAGGTTTTCCCCGGGCTGGTACTGGGGCTCGGTGGCAGTGAAGTAGTCCTCCAGGAAGCTCTGCAGGTATTCGAAGGTGTGCCGCTCATCCGCCTCCTTCCTCCAGCACTGCACCATCAGGTCATGCAGAGAGGCGGGGCAGCCCACAGGACACGGCATGCGGTACCCCCGCTCCACCTGCTCCAGCACCTCCCGATTATTCATCCCTGAAGAGCACACGCACACGCACACGCACACATACACGCACACACACACGCACACACACACGCACACACACACAGGCATGTCATACACACGCACACACACACAGACATGTGCACACATATACACACGCACACACACACGCACACACACATGCACACACAGACATGCACACGCACACACGGACAGTGGTTCAGTGGTAGAATTCTCACCTGCTACTGACAACGTGTTCTCCCTCTGTTCTTTCAGCCATATGTTATCATGTACCTCCCTGGCTACTGATATGGGCTCACATCAAACCCAGGTGTGCGTATGTGCAGTTAGGACAGTGGAGTGAGTATGAGTATCTCATCTCATATTTTGGCTCAAATGACATCAAATTCATAAGTTGGTGCAAGCAAAATGGACTGTGTAAGTGTGTGTTTCTGTACCTGGGTAGATGTGAGTGTGTCTCTGTACCTGGGTAGGTGTGTGTGCGTTTCTGTACCTGAGTAAGTGTGAGTGTGTTTCTGTACCTGGGTAAGTGTGTGTGTGTCTCTGTACCTGGGTAAGTGTGTGTGTGTTTCTGTACCTGGGTGTGTGTGTTTCTGTACCTGGGTAAGTGTATGTGTGTTTCTGTACCTGGGTAAGTGTGTGTGTTTCTGTACCTGGGTAAGCGTGTGTGTTTCTGTACCTGGGTAAGTGTGTATGTTTCTGTACCTGGGTGTGTGTGTTTCTGTACCTGGGTACGTGTGTGTGTTTCTGTACCTGGGTAAGTGTGTGTGTTTCTGTACCTGGGTGTGTGTGTTTCTGCACCTGGGTAGGTGTGTGTGTTTCTGTACCTGTGTGAGTGTGTGTGTTTCTGTAGCTGGGCAGGTGAGTGTGTGTTTCTGTACCTGGGTAAGTGTGTGTGTTTCTGTACCTGGGTAAGTGTGTGTTTCTGTACCTGGGCAGGTGTGTGTGTTTCTGTAGCCGGGCAGGTGTGTGTGTTTCTGTACCTGGGTAAGTGTGTGTGTTTCTGTACCTGGGTAAGTGTGTGTGTGTTTATGTAGCTGGGTAGGTGAGTGTGTGTCTCTGTACCTGGGTAAGTGTGTGTGTGTTTCTGTACCTGGGCAGGTGTGTGTGTCTCTGTACCTGGGTAAGTGTGTATGTTTCTGTCGCTGGGTAAGTGTGTGTGTCTCTGTACCTGGGTAAGTGTGTGTGTTTCTGTACCTGGGTAAGTGTGTGTGTCTCTGTACCTGGGTGAGTGTGTGTGTTTCTGTACCTGGGTAGGAGTGTGTGTTTCTATACCTGGGTGAGTGTGTGTGTTTCTGTACCTGGGTGTGTGTGTTTCTGCACCTGGGTAGGTGTGTGTGTGTTTCTGTACCTGTGTGAGTGTGTGTGTTTCTGTAGCTGGGCAGGTGAGTGTGTGTTTCTGTACCTGGGTAAGTGTGTGTGTTTCTGTACCTGGGTAAGTGTGTGTTTCTGTACCTGGGCAGGTGTGTGTGTTTCTGTAGCCGGGCAGGTGTGTGTGTTTCTGTACCTGGGTAAGTGTGTGTGTTTCTGTACCTGGGTAAGTGCGTGTGTGTTTATGTAGCTGGGTAGGTGAGTGTGTGTCTCTGTACCTGGGTAAGTGTGTGTGTGTTTCTGTACCTGGGCAGGTGTGTGTGTCTCTGTACCTGGGTAAGTGTGTGTGTTTCTGTAGCTGGGTAAGTGTGTGTGTCTCTGTACCTGGGTGAGTGTGTGTGTTTCTGTACCTGGGTAGGAGTGTGTGTTTCTATACCTGGGTGAGTGTGTGTGTTTCTGTACCTGGGCAGGTGAGTGTGTGTGTTTCTGTACCTGGGTAAGTGTGTGTGTGTTTCTGTAGCTGGGTAAGTGTGTGTGTTTCTGTACCTGGGTAGGAGTGCGTGTTTCAGTACCTGGGTGAGTGCGTGTGTTTCTGTACCTGGGCAGGTGAGTGTGTGTGTGTTTCTGTACCTGGGTAAGTGTGTGTGTGTTTCTGTACCTGGGTAAGTGTGTGTGTGTTTCTATACCTGGGTAGGAGTGTGTGTTTCTGTACCTGGGTAAGTGTGTGTGTGTTTCTGTACTTGGGTAAGTGTGTGTGTGTGTGTTTCTGTAGCTGGGTAAGTGTGTGTGTGTTTCTGTACTTGGGTAAGTGTGTGTGTGTGTTTCTGTAGCTGGGTAAGTGTGTGTGTTTCTGTAGCTGGGCAGGTGAGTGTGTTTCTGTACCTGGGTAAGTGTGTGTGTTTCTGTAGCTGGGTAGGTGTGTGTGTGTGTCTGTACCTGGGTAGGTGAGTGTGTCTCTGTACCTGGGTAGGGCACACGCCCTTTGGTGATCAGCTCTGTGAGGAGGATGCCGAAGGACCAGACGTCAGACTTGATGGTGAATCTGCCAAACAGTGCCGCCTCAGGTGCTGTCCACTTGATGGGAAACTTTGCCCCTGTGACACACAGTGACACACATCAGTCAACACAGCAGTGCTGGCGTTCTAGCACTTTCAGTCTCCACTCTCTTCAGACCTTTGTGCTCTGAGCCTGTACACTCACAGTCACAATGAACCGCTCCTGAAAGATGGCTACTTAGGAATAGTTTGGAAACATGTTGAAATGCTTTGCAGTGATGAGGATAATTCAGTGTGGGACAGCAGTAAAGGCTATCTCCATTTTACACTGACTCTCTTCTTTCTATACTCTGACTCTCCTTTACACACTGTGACTCTCCTTTACACACTGTGACTCTCTCCTTTACACGCTGTGACTCTCTCCCTTACACACTGTGACTCTCTCCTTTACACACTGTGACTCTCTCCTTTACACACTGTGACTCTCCTTTACACACTGTGACTCTCTCCTTTACACGCTGTGACTCTCTCCCTTACACACTGTGACTCTCTCCTTTACACACTGTGACTCTCTCCTTTACACACTCTGACTCTCCTTTACACGCTCTGACTCTCTCCTTTACACACTGTGACTCTCTCCTTGGGAAGATGACTCACCTTGTCGTGCGGTGTACTCGTTGTCCTCAATGAGTCGTGCTAGACCGAAGTCTGCGATTTTGCACACCAGGTTGTCCCCCACCAGGATGTTGGCGGCACGCAGGTCCCGATGGATATAATTCATCCTTTCTATGTAGGCCATTCCGGCTGCAATCTGGACAGACGGACGAAGGCAGACATTCAGCTCTTACTCAGACTCATTGCTTGCCTTTGAGCAGAGTGTGCTGCGCAGGTTTGGTGTTAGGCAGAGGTCACCAACCCAAGCCTGAGCTACTGGGTCTGCTGGTTTTCGTTTTCACCTTAAAATCAGCACCCTGTTGAGACCCAGGTAACCAGGTGAGGTGAGTTAGCTGTGTAATCATCTGCTCTAATTGATTCATTAAGTGCAGAGTAACAGCGAAACCAGCAGACCCAGTAGCTCTCCAGGACCAGGGTTGGCGACCTCTGGTGTAAGGGGTGGGGCTGTGTGAGAGGGGTGTAGGTGTAAAGGGTGGGGCTGTGTGAGAGGGGTGTAGGTATAAGGGGTGGGGCTGTGTGAGAGGGGTGTAGGTGTAAAGGGTAGGGTTGTGTGAGAGGGGTGTAGGTATAAGGGGTGGGGCTGTGTGAGAGGGGTGTAGGTATAAGGGGTGGGGCTGTGTGAGAGGGGTGTAGGTGTAAAGGGTAGGGTTGTGTGAGAGGGGTGTAGGTGTAAAGGGTAGGGTTGTGTGAGAGGGGTGTAGGTATAAGGGGTGGGGCTGTGTGAGAGGGGTGTAGGTATAAGGGGTAGGGCTGTGTGAGAGGGGTGTAGGTGTAAAGGGTAGGGTTGTGTGAGAGGGGTGTAGGTATAAGGGTAGGGTTGTGTGAGAGGGGTGTAGGTATAAGGGGTGGGGCTGTGTGAGAGGGGTGTAGGTGTAAAGGGTAGGGTTGTGTGAGAGGGGTGTAGGTATAAGGGGTGGGGCTGTGTGAGAGGGGTGTAGGTATAAGGGGTAGGGCTGTGTGAGAGGGGTGTAGGTGTAAAGGGTAGGGTTGTGTGAGAGGGGTGTAGGTGTAAAGGGTAGGGTTGTGTGAGAGGGGTGTAGGTATAAGGGGTGGGGCTGTGTGAGAGGGGTGTAGGTGTAAAGGGTAGGGTTGTGTGAGAGGGGTGTAGGTATAAGGGGTGGGGCTGTGGGAGAGGGGTGTAGGTGTAAGGGGTGGGGCTGTGTGAGAGGGGTGTAGGTGTAAAGGGTAGGGTTGTGTGAGAGGGGTGTAGGTGTAAAGGGTCGGGTTGTGTGAGAGGGGTGTAGGTATCAGGGGTAGGGTTGTGTGAGAGGGGTGTAGGTATCAGGGGTGGGGCTGTGTGAGAGGGGTGTAGGTGTAAGGGGGTGGGACAGCATAGACGCAGGTACCTGTGCAGCCATGTCCACTAGCTGTGGAAGCTTCAGAGCCCTGCCTTCTCCATCCTTCAGGAAGTCCAGCAAGCTTCCTGTCCACACACAAAACAGTGCTGCTGAGCGAGATTGTGGACCTTCATGCTTGTGCTTGTGTCCCAGTGTTTGTGTGTGTATTTGAGTGTGCAAGCATGTGTTTGTGTGTTTGTGTGTGTGTTTGTGCATGCAAGCATGTGTCTGTGTATGTATGAGCATGTGTACATTTGCCTAGTCAAGTTGTGAGTTTCTATAGTGCTGTATGGTACATGTTTGTGTGTGTTGAGCGTTGCTGTCGTACCCTGGCTCATGAACTCAGTGATGATGTAGATGGGCTCCTCTGACACCACGGCGTACAGCTGCACCAGCTTATCGTGACGAAGGCGCTTCATAATCTGAGCTTCCTCCAGGAAGGCCTCTGGAGACATCGTCCCAGGCTTCAGTGTCTTCACCGCCACCTTTGTGGTGCCGTTCCACATTCCTGCCACACGGGGGAGGAGTGGAGAGGTGGTGAGCCAGACAGAGGGTAGCCGCAGTCCTCCAGGATTCCTGCAAATGCTGCTTCCCCTTCTAGTTCAGTTTGAGATTTTAAAAGTTTACTAAACTAAACCTAGGTTACCTGTTTTTAAATATGGCCAAAATAGTTAACAGAATATAGGCATATAAAATGGGTAAATACAGTCCTGGTTGATGAATGTTTTGAGAAAGTAACTATTAAATAAGTATTACACAAGAATTTCAGAAAAACTGCCCAATGAAAACTGCCAAATGCCCAATTTCCTCAACCAGAAGTCAGCAGTGTGTAATAAAACTGATTGAGCAGGTTCATAATGACTTTTTATGTGGTCTGATCAGTATTAGAGTAATAGAAAGTAAGTAATGGCAGACAGGCAGAATTGGATTTCTACAGCACGAGAACAGGAGGGTATTTCAACCCGGAATTACTAATTACCACTGCAATTATTTTCCCACGCAATCTCACTTTAACATTAGTCCTAATCTTTCTACCCTCACAGTAGCCGATTAAGGGTAAAATGAAGTTGTAAAGTAAAAGCTACATTTTCAGTTGAAGAAAGGCCAGATCAGTAACTGTACTAGAACAATAATGGTGTTACTAAATAAGAGTAATAATTCTGTTTACCATTGCACACAAGCAAACTATACTCGCCATTTTAACCGTGGAAATATCGAGTGCTGTAATTTGAATTTTGTCATTTCTTTGTTGTAATTTATCCTTTGTACTATGTTGTCCTATACTATTTTAGTGGATAATTCAATATTTTCTACTTGAATGATTAATTATTTTCTATTTCTCTGTTCTGTTTTATGGCAGAAAATAGCTGTGCTTCTCTCCGTGAGTCTGGGAGGTTAATCTGCTCTGGAATGAGATGCAGCATAAACAGGGCCATCCTGCAACAGGACGGACGGTGAGTCTGTGACACACAGACACAGGCATGCAGCACAGAGGGGAGGGTGGAGGGTTAGGGTGGAGGGGGGAGGGTGGGGGAGGAAGGATGAGTAAGAGGGAGTTGGTGAATGGGAAACTGAGGCAGGTCTGGACATTGTGGGCATGGCTGGATGCCAGGAGCTGGAGAGAACAAATCAGCAGACATTGCTGGACGGACAGTGCTGGACAGTGCCAAACACTGAGGACATTTGAGACATTGCAGCAGAAAGCCTGATGTATTTGGACATTTGAGACATTGCAGCAGAAAGCCTGGTGTATTTGGACATTTGAGAGAGTGCTGCAGAAAGCCTGGTGTATTTGGACATTTGAGAGAGTGCTGCAGAAAGCCTGGTGTATTTGGACATTTGAGAGAGTGCTGCAGAAAGTCTGGTGAATTTGGACATTTGAGACATTGTAGCAGAAAGCCTGGTGTATTTGGACATTTGAGACATTGCAGCAGAAAGTCTGGTGTATTTGGACATTTGAGACATTGCAGCAGAAAGCCTGATGTATTTGGACATTTGAGAGAGTGCTGCAGAAAGCCTGGTGTATTTGGACATTTGAGACATTGCAGCAGAAAGCCTGGTGTATTTGGACATTTGAGAGAGTGCTGCAGAAAGCCTGGTGTATTTGGACATTTGAGAGAGTGCTGCAGAAAGTCTGGTGTATTTGGACATTTGAGACATTGCAGCAGAAAGCCTGGTGTATTTGGACATTTGAGACATTGCTGCAGAAAGCCTGGTGTATTTGGACATTTGAGACATTGCAGCAGAAAGTCTGGTGTATTTGGACATTTGAGACATTGCAGCAGAAAGTCTGGTGTATTTGGACATTTGAGACATTGCAGCAGAAAGCCTGATGTATTTGGACATTTGAGAGAGTGCTGCAGAAAGCCTGGTGTATTTGGACATTTGAGACATTGCAGCAGAAAGCCTGGTGTATTTGGACATTTGAGAGAGTGCTGCAGAAAGCCTGGTGTATTTGGACATTTGAGACATTGCAGCAGAAAGCCTGGTGTATTTGGACATTTGAGAGAGTGCTGCAGAAAGCCTGATGTATTTGGACATTTGAGACATTGCAGGAGAACGTCTGGTGTATTTGGACATTTGAGACATTGCAGCAGAAAGCCTGATGTATTTGGACATTTGAGACATTGCAGCAGAAAGCCTGGTGTATTTGGACCTTTGAGACATTGCTGCAGAAAGCCTGGTGTATTTGGACATTTGAGACATTGCAGCAGAAAGCCTGGTGTATTTGGACATTTGAGAGAGTGCTGCAGAAAGCCTGATGTATTTGGACATTTGAGACATTGCAGCAGAAAGTCTGGTGTATTTGGACATTTGAGACATTGCAGCAGAAAGCCTGATGTATTTGGACATTTGAGAGAGTGCTGCAGAAAGCCTGGTGTATTTGGACCTTTGAGACATTGCAGCAGAAAGCCTGGTGTATTTGGACATTTGAGACATTGCAGCAGAAGGTCTGGTGTATTTGGACATTTGAGACATTGCAGGAGAAAGCCTGATGTATTTGGACATTTGAGAGAGTGCTGCAGAAAGCCTGGTGTATTTGGACATTTGAGACATTGCAGCAGAAAGCCTGGTGTATTTAGACATTTGAGACATTGCTGCAGAAAGCCTGATGTATTTGGACATTTGAGACATTGCAGCAGAAAGCCTGGTGTATTTGGACATTTGAGACATTGCAGAAGAAAGCCTGATGTATTTGGACATTTGAGACAGCACTGCAGAAAGCCTGGCGTATTTCAACATTTGACACAGTGCTGCAGAAAGCCTGGTGTATTTGGGCATTTGAGAGAGTGCTGCAGAAAGCCTGATGTATTTGGACATTTGAGAGAGTGCTGCAGAAAGCCTGATGTATTTGGACATTTGAGACAGCGCTGCAGAAAGCCTGATGTATTTGGACGTTTGAGACAGCGCTGCAGAAAGCCTGGTGTATTTGGACATTTGAGAGAGTGCTGCAGAAAGCCTGGTGTATTTGGACATTTGAGACATTGCAGCAGAAAGCCTGATGTATTTGGACATTTGAGACATTGCAGAAGAAAGCCCTGCGTATTTGGACATTTGAGACAGCACTGCAGAAAGCCTGATGTACTTGGACATTTGAGACAGCACTGCAGAAAGCCTGGTGTATTTCAACATTTGACACAGTGCTGCAGAAAGCCTGGTGTATTTGGGCATTTGAGAGAGTGCTGCAGAAAGCCTGATGTATTTGGACATTTGAGACAGCGCTGCAGAAAGCCTGATGTGTTTGCACATTTGAGAGAGTGCTGCAGAAAGCCTGATGTATTTGGACATTTGAGACAGCGCTGCAGAAAGCCTGATGTATTTGGACATTTGAGACATTGCAGCAGAAAGCCTGATGTATTTGGACATTTGAGACATTGCAGCAGAAAGCCTGATGTATTTGGACATTTGAGACATTGCAGCAGAAAGCCTGGTGTATTTGGACATTTGAGACATTGCAGGAGAAAGTCTGGTGTATTTGGACATTTGAGACATTGCAGCAGAAAGCCTGATGTATTTGGACATTTGAGACATTGCAGCAGAAAGCCTGGTGTATTTGGACATTTGAGACATTGCAGCAGAAAGCCTGATGTATTTGGATATTTGAGACATTGCAGCAGAAAGCCTGGTGTATTTGGACATTTGAGACATTGCAGCAGAAAGCCTGGTGTATTTGGACATTTGAGACATTGCAGCAGAAAGCCTGATGTATTTGAACATTTGAGACATTGCAGCAGAAAGCCTGATGTATTTGCACATTTGAGAGAGTGCTGCAGAAAGCCTGATGTATTTGGACATTTGAGACATTGCAGCAGAAAGCCTGGTGTATTTGGACATTTGAGACAGCGCTGCAGAAAGCCTGATGTATTTGGACATTTGAGACATTGCTCCAGAAAGCCTGGTGTATTTGGACATTTGAGACAGCACTGCAGAAAGCCTGGTGTATTTGGACAATTTAGACAGCGCTGCCGAAAGCCTGGTGTATTTGGACATTTGAGACAGTGCTGCAGAAAGCCTGATGTATTTGGACATTTGAGACATTGCAGCAGAAAGCCTGGTGTATTTGGACATTTGAGACAGCGCTGCAGAAAGCCTGGTGTATTTGGACATTTGAGACATTGCTGCAGAAAGCCTGACATATCTGAAGGCTCCTTGACAGCGCTGACTGCTGGACTCTCACCCATCCACACGTCCCCGAAGCAGCCGTGGCCCAGCTTGCGGGTGAGCTTGAGAGTGCTGCGGGAGATCTCCCAGGCATCCCGCCCCAGCCCCAGGGTCTGGGGGGTGGAATTGGGGCAAGGCTTGGTCAGGAAATAGCAGAGGCCATCGTTACTGCCTGGGAGGGGGAGGAGGGGGGGTGGTGGTGGTGAAGGGAAAGGGGTCAAATGAACCGGAGTGGCATGCAATGATAGGGGGGGGGGGGGGTTAAGAGGGAGGGAGGGAGGGGCAGCAGTACATCTCCAGGAAGAGTAACTCAGGATGCTGGGGCACTTCCTGCCGGGGCACGTCCCCAGTGGAACTCCACCGAGAGGCCTCGCACACGGGCCAATGGATGACTTCCTGTTTTCCTGGAGGGACTGTGCAACCCATGCCCTCTCCCCCTCTGGTGCACATTCCACACTGCAGTGTGGTTCCTACCCATCCACACTTCCCCAAACTGCCCATTCCCCAGCTTCTTAATGAGCTGGAGAGACTCTCGCGGAATCTCCCACACGTCCTTTGTCTTGACGGACAGGTCCGCCAGCTTGGGCATTCCCCGACGACAGCTGCCAATCAATCGACAGCACAAGCCTGCAGCACGCTCTGTGATCCGGGGTCCACAGGAGAGATACAGACAAAAGAGCAAGAGAGGCAGAGAGAGATAGAGAGAGAGAGAGAGAGAGAGAGGCAACAAAGATAGGAAAATAATCCAGAGACAGTGAAACAGAGGTACAGGGGACACATACAACATTGCACACAAACAGAAAGGCAGACAGTGCTACTGCACCGAAACTGAAAACAGCTCATCCATAGCAGCCATAAATAAACAGATACAATCAGCTCACATCAGTTCCACCTGAGTTAGCTCACACTAGCACAGTGCACCAACAGCGAAAACACACAAGTATAATCGCTGGATGTCAATGAAAAAAGTCAATGGACCTAGCATGCCTCAGGCATCATTATAGGAAATTCTCAGTGGGGCTCAGATCTGGTAACTAAGAAGACTGTGGTGTGTGAATATCATCGGTGCTATGCTTTTCAACCCACTGGGCGACCGTTTGTGCATTTGCGGATGTTATCTACATACTCACAGACATGCACGGCATTGCACTCTACCCAGGGTGTAAACACGAGTTGCACATGTACAGTGCATGTTTCAGAACTAGGTGCGGTAATAATCTGTATCCAGCAGGGTGCAGTAGAGCAGTCTGAAGCCGGACAGACTAGTGGTGCGGCCACAGAACTGTGGGTGCGGCCCATTTTACATGTCGCAGGGGGGAGTATTGATGGCTGTGCAAGAGAAAGAAGCTGTGTTGGACAAGGGC
Organism: Conger conger; assembly: GCF_963514075.1. NCBI lineage: Eukaryota > Metazoa > Chordata > Actinopteri > Anguilliformes > Congridae > Conger > Conger conger. Next base: position 24,949,024 of record NC_083768.1, read on the forward strand.
TGAAGTTCTAAATAAAATGTAGAGTCTAAGGAGATGCTCACTCACACCTGGAACATTCCTGCGCTGAATTACAAGATTTTCCTGTAGCAGATGCAGGCTAAGATGTGCACGACTGTGAGCCTTATGACTCAAATTACAGTCAGTATTGGTAAAGCCACTGTGGTTAGTACAGTCAAACAAAGACTTAGACAGACACTGATAGAAAAGATGTGAGAAGTTATGAGAATTCAGATCTGCTTCTTCCCCCTGTTAAACCTCACTTGAGTGCACCAACTCATACTACCTGAGCCCACACCTGAGTATACTAACTCACACTGCTGTGAGCCCACACCTGAGTATACTAACTCACACTCCTGAGCCCACACCTGAGTATACTAACTCATACTCCTGAGCCCACACCTGAGTATACTAACTCATACTCCTGAGCCCACACCTGAGTATACTAACTCACACTGCTGTGAGCCCACACCTGAGTATACTAATTCACACTACTGTGAGCCCACACCTGAGTATACTAACTCACACTGCTGTGAGCCCACACTTGAGTATACTAACTCATACTCCTGAGCCCACACCTGAGTATACTAACTCATACTCCTGAGCCCACACCTGAGTATACTAACTCATACTGCTGTGAGCCCACACCTGAGTATACTAGCTCATACTGCTGTGAGCCCACACCTGAGTATACTAACTCATACTACCTGAGCCCTAACTCAGGAAGAGAGGAGGCTCTCACTATGATTGGTAGAAGAGCAACACAACCTGAAGAAGACTCTCAAATCACCTTGCACCTGTTGTAAACAACCATTGTATAGATAATTTATGAAACCCAACCCCAACCAGTGAGACAGTCGCCATTCAAAACACAATTTAAATTCTGAAAGGAACTATAAATAACATGACAAAAAATCACTATGTTTGAGACAAAATAGGATGAATAATGGATAAACACATTTACTATGTCACAGCTGATGATGATAAATGAACAATTTTTAGATCAAGAAGCAGAGCTCTATTTCACTGTGAATGTCAAACAAGTTCAACTGAATCAGTAAAACCATCTTCCCCCAGCAACATTTCATAGCTCAGCATAAAAAATAATTAAAACAAAAAGTTGCTTTTGCTCATTGTCATAACAACCCATTTATATACACTTAAAATTAATATAAGTTAATGTATGGATACTCTGCATCTGGTGTTCTAAGTTCTATACATTCATTTAAAGACTTAGACTGTCACGCTTGTTTCAGTTGAGCTTACTTGGATTAACTGCTTAAATTATGTGTGTAGGCATTTTTTAAATCACCATCAGTGTAGCCGTTTCCTAAATATGGGGCAAAATTTCTGAGGGCAAACACGTCCACAAATAATGTCTGTCTCTCTTGCTCACGCAATTCATCCTTCGTAAATTCTGGTTCTAAACTGTAAGGTTGTATTTCATCGTCAAAATCAAAAAGCTTGTCCTCTAACTCAGAGAAGAATACGCTGCACCTGACCTAATTTCTATATGTTGATGTAAGAATACACCGCATCTGGCCCAAGTTCTAAGTTCTATATGTTCATTTATTGTAAAAACAGACTGCACCTGGCCTAAGTTCTAAGTTCTATATGTTCATTTATTGTAAAAACAGACTGCACCTGGCCTAAGTTCTAAGTTTCTCACCAGTGTAGTGCTCCACCAGCTGGGGCACAGTGTCGAACTGTGTGCGGGTGGTGATGTAGTAACCACCATTGTCCAGCTTGCGTATCTTATAATGCTTAACATGATCTCCTTTTCCATCATCCCAGTCCCGGATAGACAGAGAGTATGCACCTGAGAGACAGAGGGAGATAGACACAGGATTATTATGTAAACTCAGAGACATTTGATAAATACATTTAATATATGGCATACACAGTGCTAAAATACAACATGACATAAAAATGCTCATAAAAGATCATAATACTTTAAACAGGGATGTAGACGGAGGTGGGGATGAGTTTGGCATTGTTCAGTATTTATATAAATAAATTGGCACCAATTTTGGAGCAATCTGCAGTCCCTGGTGTCTCCAATTTAGATCAAGTTATAGTAGTGGATGTCCCTGCTAGAGCAGTACTGTCAGAGATGGACCCTGGACATCAGCGTTATGGTAAGTCCATAAAAAGCCAGATACCAGGGAACAGGTAAAACCTGCTCCTCAGCCTCAGAACTTCTATATAATCAAAAATAGATCTGGAAAACGTAAAACGGTTTGGCAGAAATGTTCTCTTATACCACCATGAGATTCTTTGATTACTAAAGCTGATTCATTCTGGAGAGACTGAGACTGAAGTATGTAAGTGATGAACGGCAATTATGGGCCACTGCACTCTGCTCCAGAGGGGAAAAAGACATGCGAATGTATAGAAAATTATATTAATAACAGATAAAGAGATTGATTTCAGTGATTTCACCAAAGAATTCTCATTTT
>NC_083768.1:24953979-25073979 GCF_963514075.1 Conger conger
CACACACACGCATGCACATCACCCAGAATGAGGCGGTAAAAATACCTCATCAATTAAAGAGGTGTGGTGTGGGCCTTTCTCTCGGCTTGCTGGCTTTGCTGACTCTGTTCCAACCTTGCAGTGCTAGGTTGGTGTACCACTGTATCAGCAGTGCTAGATGGGCTTAAGAGTGTTACAGCAGTGCGAGTTGGGTTTAACACTGTACCAGCAGTGCTAGGTGGGTTTAGCACTGTCCCAGCAGTGCGAGTTGTGTTAAGGTCACACATGCCCCTCAGTAAGAGCTAGTGCTATCGTGCTATAGCTCGTTCTATACTCAAAGGGCAATGTAGCTAATGTAGCTAATGTAGCTAATGTCCTTCATGTGTATGTAGCTGGATTGCTAGCATCCCTGCTCACTGATATCTATTTTCCTCTCCTACCTCTGTCTCAAACAAATTCTCCCAGATACAAATGTATTTCCTCTGATATATGACAGTATATCTCAACGGATAAAGCTGACTGATCTCTCTCCTGTAGTACTGTGTCGTGTAAAACAGGTGTTGATGACATAACTTGTGACTTGTGAGAAGAATTAGTGTGAAGAGCTTTGTGTTCAATATGTACACAAACACCTGTACTCACATACCCCTTCTAAATGCACAAACACAGAGACACGCACATTCACTACCACATTTACAAATACACACTTGGGCATACAGTATGTACACACACAGCAGTGGTGTAACTCCACCCTACCCTCTCCTCGGGGACTCCCTCCCCCTCCCTCGCCCACACACACCCACACACACACTTCTCCCAGAGGAAAGAGACACCACCCCCCCACTTCCGCTTTAAAATCGCACAGCATAAGCACGAAAGAGAGAGCCTTACAGTGAAAGGAAGAAAGAGAGGGATGGACGGGTGGTGGGATCACACTCAGGGAGAGAGGGAGAAGGGGAATGGTTAGACTGTGACTGTGTGTGACTCAGTTTTACAGAAACGGTGTTTAGTCCTGGACTAAACTGAGTTTTGTATGGAGAATATCCATTCAAAATTGAATTTAGTCTAGGACCAGCTTAAACCCTGCTTAAAACGGGCCAACAAATTTCACCAGATATGTACTGTATTGATTTTTCAGAGTTTATATTTGTGACAAGCCCCAGTTTATTTAGGAAGAAGTCAATGGACTAATTTTCATGCATCACACCAAAAAAGCCAAATAAACTTGATAGCATCATTTTGTAGTGCATCTTATAGGGCTAATAATATCTTTGTCTTGTTTATTCCATAATATTGTGTAAAATATTGGAAACTGTTGATATATTATGTTACTAGAGCTATGATTCTTATTGTGGAAGGCACCCCAAGGTACCTTCCACCTTATGACAGTTGTTATAAGCTGGCAATAATGGTTATCTGTGCTTATCACAAGGGGTATGAATATAATTGTAGCCAATAAAGATATTATGAGGACGCACAGTCATGAATGGACGAATATTGCAAATGTAGAATTTATACTGAGACACCTAGCCAAGAAGTCCATTATTCCACTATTTAAAAAATTAAAAAATCACCTCAAATTTAGTCCATCTGCTGATTATACAATGTTAAAAACACAAATTAAGCCACTAATCTCAGAAACTGCAGATAACTGGGTTGTTGTAGCCACAGCTATTCCTTTAAAGTAGTCTATATCGCTCTCATATAATACGTGCATCTTATCATGTACACATTTTATCACTATGATCTCAGTCCACCCACAGCACTGGTTCACCCTACACACTGTGGCCAATACAATTTACAATTTACTCCTTGTTGCAAACAAATCTATCAAACACCATATGCTTCAGTTCTATTTCAGTAACATTAAAGCTTACAGTAAAGATAATTCACCTCATGTGTTATCATCCTCAATGGCTCAACTCCATGTATATTCAATAAGCAACCGTTTATATTTCATAGCTGGAAAATTAGAAAAATAAAAAAAGGACGAAACATAAATACTATGCCTATTCTCTCATTACTCCCAACTAAGAGAAGGCTTGAAGCTAAACAAGTACACATTCACTTAATCTACAAGCATATTTCAAAAACTACAGCAACTGCCTCATGGAAGAAGTAAATTCTTTCTTCTCATACATACAGTGCCCAGAAATTGTTTCCGCCTCTTTCCTGATTTCCTCTATTATTGCATATCTGTCACACTGAATGGTTTCAGATCTTTAGACAAAATGTCATATTATTACACTTCCAATAATTTGATATCAATCTTTCACATCACTGTGGACACATTTTATCTCATTCTTCTTTGCAAAACCGCTTTAATTTAGACAAATAGGTAGGTTTTCAGTATGAACTGCTTGTCCTGCAGATCTCCATTGAGTTAAAGTCAAGGACTTTGACTAGGCCACTCCAAAACTATAATTTTGTTTCTTGTCAGCTATTCAGATGTGGACTTGCTTTTGTGTTTCAGATCATTGTCTTGCTACATAATCCAATTATGGTTCAGGTTCAGCTCACGGACAAATGACCTGACATTCTTCTTGAGAATTTTCCGGTACAGAGCAGAATTCATGGTTCCTTTAATGATGCAAGTCGCCCAGGTCTCAAGGCATCAATGTATCCCCACACCATCACAATACACCACCATGTTTGACTGTTGGAATTATGTTCTTACTGTTAAATGTTGTATAGTAAAGTGCTTGGTGAGTGTATATATTCATACTGTATATAGGTAGGGAAATTGATTCAAAATATTAGATTCAAAATATTGTAGATTTTATTTTATCTGTTTTCCTTGATTCACTATTTATCTTAACAATACTGCAAGAGAAGGGCATAGATACCTGCATAGACCTTGCAGTCATGAACTGGCTGGCTAAATGGACAGCTAAGGAAGTAGAAGCAACACAGATAATTACACCTCATGAAGCTGCTTATTATCACTGATCCACAAAGAAAAAAAAATTCTCAAGAGCTCTGAATTTCCTCCAATACATTGCTCCATGGATCCCAGATAACCCTATGTATTAATGACAACTTGTTGAAAACAGAACATATAATACAGTGCAATTTCACTGATAAAGCAGCATGGCAAAACTGTTGAATCTTTAACCTCATCTTCCCTGCAGAGTAAAGTATTCAGTGATACATTTAATCCATGTCGGACTCTGTAAGAGTTAGATTAACAAAAAATATTAACGTGTGGAAAATGTTGACATTAATTCACTGTTTGTTGATCTATGCACATCTGTTTTTATGCTGAAATCCAATATTTAAAACATTAGTTTTGAAGCCACCTTTCACATTGGCAAAGGTATATATGGAAGAAATAGGCCGACTAAAAAAAGTCAATTGTTCAAGAAAGTTTAGACTGAGGGTATTGTGCAGTGGAAATAAATGCAGTATTTTGCTTTTATATTATAATTATATTTAGAAGTATATTATATAATTTATTGTAAGTATATTTAACTTGTGATGCACGGCTCATGGCTCATTACAAGCAAACATGTTGGCAGACATCTCACTTTCATGAGGTTTAGGTGTGTTTATTAATCGATTTTATAAAAATGTATATATAAGCCCACAGGACACTGACACCTGAAATGGAAGGTTACCAACGGTAATGTGAATGAGAGACTGGAAATCCCTTTTGCGTACTGAAAGAAAATATGCTTACCGACAGGAAACCCACAAACACACAAAGTTAGTTACTGTGTCTCTCTCAGCCTCTCATACTGCAGTGCAGACACACACTCTCCTCTGAGTCTCAGCTGCTTCTGTCAGCCTCAACTAAAGCCGCCATTGCCTTTCTCTATCGCAATAAAATAAGACAGAAATACGAGTTTCAGTGTCGTCTCTCTCTCTCACTCTCTCTCTCTGTAATGTGACAGCGCGGTCGCGCTCTCTCACCAGGTTCCTTCGACTCGCCGTCAGATCATCTGCCCCCCAGCATCCCCCGGCCACGCCGTCTGGAGTCCCACGGAGAGACGAGGAAGAGGACGAAGAACGAAGACACGGAAAGACAGACAGACAGAGAGAGAGAGAGAGAGAGAGAGAGAGAGAGAGACAGAGTCAGACGCCGGGGGGGTTGAGCCACCGCATTAGCACACATTCTGTCACATTCAGGCCGCTCAGCTTCCTCTTTGTTAAACTTTTCCCACAGGAAGAGGAAGTTAGAGAGCGGGTACCACCGTTTCCTCTGGACCCCCGGGGCCTGCAGGGCACCCACTGCCGCGGGACCCCTGTGGGGGGCACAGACGGGCCCCATAGGGGCTCAGTCCCCTGGGGCACGGCCCTCTCCAGGCACAGTGACCTGGGAGGATTTCACACTGAGCACAAGAGTGTTTCTTCAGGGTGAGGAATGTGGCAATTCACCCCTGACTTCCCTTTTTTGCCGCAGAACTTGAAGTTAGCGGAACAGCGGCGCACGTCTGCACTGGTGAATTATGGGTATGTTGTGTTTTCTGTGGAGCTGTGGGGGGGGGGCACTCCTAAGTGCAACTGTAAGGTTGTGTGTGAACATGTGTGTGTCTGTGGCTCCGTTACAACACGGACACGTAGGCATGCACACACAGAAAGGCACACACACTCACGCATGCACACACACACACACCCACACACAGTCCTCCATCTATCTTTCTCCATCAGGGGAGCTGCAGGAAGTCAGCTCTGCAGAGTTTCCTGTCCGCCCTTCAGATCCCCCCCATAGCCGCCCGCCCCCCCCCCCCCCCCTTTCCTGGACTGACCGGGACCAAGGACAGGGAACCCATCAACAAAGCCCAGCTGCAATTTCCCCTCCACCCTGCTGATCTCTCACCCATTCCTCTTTCGCCCCTTCCCAAAATTTGGGTTAGCATCATCTACCTCTTCTAACTGGACAAAAGGTGTGCGCAGTAGATACACAACATATCTTTTTTTTTTGTACTGGTTAAAAGTTTGAACTCTATACAGACCAGCATAAAGTCCCCCCTCCCTCTCTCTCTCCCTTTCTCTCTCTCACTCGGCTGGCTGCCATCCAGAGGCACACAATAGGGAGGAAACGAACACAATGAAATGTAGAGGCACACAAATACACACAAAAACACACAAACACGCACACACTCACACACCAGGGAGTGGTCCCAGCAATGGATCCGGTGAAGTTTGTACACAAACGGATGGGGGTGACACTCTTTGTTCTCTGCTTGTTCCCTGGCCCATAACCTCCTGTCTAACAGAATCTCCATAACTCTCTCTCTCTCTCCCTCCCTCTCACCCTCTCGCTCCCTCTCTCTCAAACACACAGCACAACACAAACCCCTTTCTATTGGAGATGTGTCACAGCAGTTTCAGCACGTCCCCCAAGCTACCCAAGCTCTATTGCTAGTTTTCCTCCTGTTGATGTCCTCCAGATAGGTCTGAAATGTGTGACTCCGGTCTGAATCTATGCATGTATACATGTGTGTGTGGTCCCAACCACAGGATATCTCAGTTTATACTCATTATGAGAACACTGTGTTGGAGGCCCAGAAGCTGTAGACTGCTCTCACTAACTCGCTAAATTCATAAGTGTGAGCAGACAAATCTATCTTCCTGTTATAACGTCAAAGTTGGGCCTCTTACAGTGGCAGAGATATGCCCATGGTTGCCACATTCCCGTCTAGCGAAAACCATGTTAAATGTATTATGTATTCACCATAAATAATACAATTATTGACATTTCTGCTGTTTACAATTTTGTACCTTTTCTATTTTACAGACTTTTGCCGTAAAATTCACAAACTCATTTTACAGTGCATAACTGCCATATATTAACCAGAACCTTCCCAGGGCAAACCTGAAGTCCTGAAATCCTCACCCTGACAGTAGTCCTATGGGGTGGTACATAACCGGTCATAGCACTGCCCTGGTAGAACAGGTCTTAGTCACCCAACTGCAAGAGCAGTTAGTTCTCAGAAACCAAGAGACCAAAATATGATAATCACATGACGGTCTGCTCCGCAGGTAAATTTAACCTGCAGCAGTGGAGCTCAGTGTTTCAGTTCCCCCCCCCAATTCACTCACAACACACACTTAGACACACAGAAACACACTGACACACACTAGACATAACTAGACTAAAGGATTCACACTGATACTGACACACTGCTGGAGGCAGGGACCCATATTAACCATTGTGTTCATATTATGAATGCACCCCATAACCACAAGGGGCAAAATGACCCACCCTCACCAGACACCCTGTGATAAGGCCCCTTTATTGACTTTTAAACACTAAATCAATATTTTTTAATGTGGAAACAACGTGTCACTCATCAATAAACTGATGAATTTCCTACTTCATAGTCCAGAGAGACTGTATTTCTTCAGTCTACACCACTCATTTACTACAAACCGCAAATCATTGTATATAAAATTGATGTGCTGCTAAATTTGATTGATGCCTTCAGTTTGATGACTTCAAAACTGAAACATTAAAACAGACTCATAAGACAATCTTTGTACCCCTATGGTGTACCACTTTAAAAAAATATATAAAAATGGAAATGTTTAACTTTTTCTAATGGTAGAATAGGTATTCAAATATCATGCTGAAGAAAAACATACATATAGGGGGATTTCACTACTGTTAAACTCAGAAAAAGGTTGTTTGTGATTGTGATGACAACACAAATGTAAAGAGGCACTTGCAAAACCTTCAGCATGTGGAAACACAGCACACCCATTCACACATTCAGCGATAAGCTTTTGGATAAAGAGGAACATGTTTGACCATACTAAACTCTTGAGTCCAGTAAACTGGTCAGTTTCAGTACAGCATTTGTTCCATTAAAATGGCACCCAAAATGCAGGCATTCATATTTAAAGCCCCTATGCTTTTGCTTCACTTTCAGTCTTTCTTTTTATTTATCCTTCAGTTTTTCTTTTCATAATAAGTTTTATACCTATACAAATTTGTGGCGTAATTTTTCTTTCCTCCTGAAAATCACATTATTGAGAAAGAATTTCCCCACCCACATGTCACAACTAATTCTCTCAAATTTCCACATAGATGGGTATTTCAAGTTATTCACGGCGATGGCTATCATAGAATACAAGAACACACGCAATGCACTGCACAAATTTGACATCATAATGCACTGGCACACACACTGAACTGAGACACACTAACACACTGACACGCATTGACACACTGTAACAGTAACACAGTGACACATACTACATTACATTACATTATTGGCATTTGGCAGACGCTCTTATCCAGAGCGACGTACAGTTGATTAGACTAAGCAGGAGACAATCGTCCCCTGGAGCAATGTAGGGTTAAGGGCCTTGCTCAAGGGCCCAACGGCTGTGCGGATCTTATTGTGGCTGCACAGGGATTAGAACCACGACCTTGCGTGTCCCAGTCATGTACCTTAACCACTATGCTACAGACCGCCTGTACATACTAAACTCAAACTGAAACACTGACACACTGTAACAGTAACACGTACTAAACTCATACTGAGACACTGACACACTGTAACAGTAACACAGTGACACACACTAAACTCATACTGAGACACTGACACACTGTAACAGTAACACATATTAAACTCATACTGAGACACTGACACACTGTAACAGTAACACATATTAAACTCATACTGAGACACTGACACACTGTAACAGTAACACATATTAAACTCATACTGACACACTGACACACTGTAACAGTAACACATACTAAACTCATACTGAGACACTGACACACTGTAACAGTAACACAGTGACACACGCTAAACTCATACTGAGACACTGACACACTGTAACAGTAACACATATTAAACTCATACTGAGACACTGACACACTGTAACAGTAACACATATTAAACTCATACTGAGACACTGACACACTGTAACAGTAACACATATTAAACTCATACTGACACACTGACACACTGTAACAGTAACACAGTGACACACACTGGCACACTGTAACAGTAATGCACTGGCAGACACTAAGCTTATACTGACATAGTGGGAGAAATAATGAGCTAAGACAATGGGACACAGGGAAGTAGGGATGACAACATAACAAAATGTGTTATGTTTTTTTCATTCACTGGGCCAGTGTGGTGTGTCACAGTTATCAATTCTCAGAAGAAAATGCTAATTGAACCTGTTCATCCAATCAGAGAGCTGAGGAAGAGGAACATACACAAGTAAGCAAAGATGTATTGACATGAGATTTTTACCTCCAGTAGATACAGCAAGCTGTCTACGCAATAAATATATATTTTTAAATATATAAAATGACAGAATTAGAATAACTTCATCCCCCAGCAGACTAAGCGGTCCTCACGGCACACTATCGTAATTATGCATTCTCAGAGAGTCAAACGGCTGAGCGGTTTTTGTTCATGGGAGTGGCATGTTTTTGGCTGTATAGGCAATAATGTTGTGCGAGGGAATGCATTCTAGAGACTAGGACATGCCATCTGGAGAGGTAAGGGTGACAACAGCTACATCAACAGATCGAGACACCCTGACATCACATATGCAGGAATGGTATACACTGACACATGTACATGTACACATGCACACAGAAACGCACACACGCGCACACACATACATACACTGAGGGAGGGACCTCTACCAGTACCGTGCCGGTACCACACAGGAAACAGGCACACAGGAATGTTCACAGCTGGACAGACAGAGGGACAGACACACCCTTTCCTCAGCAATGTGCTGTAGATAAACAAGGACCCGAGGGACTCTGCTATGGCAACAATCCCGACCCGTCCTTCTCATTGGCCCTCACCCCTAACTGTATCTCCTATGCGGCGAAGTGGAGGCTTGTTCCCATATAGATGCCTGTCTCCTTGTCTCCCCGCAAGACGTTTTCTGAGATTTTAACATTCCATCCTCACTTTTCTTACTTCCTCTACTCTTCTCCCCCCCCTCTCCCTCTCTGCGGTTTGTTTTCTCCATCTGCCACTCCTGTCACTCTTTGAAGAGGTAGGTTTGAGATGTTCTTCATGTCTTTATTTCAGGAGCTGGTGAAAGTCAGCGGCATGCTCCCCCACCACCACCCGCCCTTCCTTATCCCTCTATGTCAGGAACCCCCTACAGGAAATACTCAGTGAGTGCAGCAAGAGTGATAGGACGCAGGGAAGTGAGTTGTCACTGTACTGTCCTTACACACTCTCAAGTGCGCATATGCAAACCAGACTGAGAGGCAGAGAGAGAGTGAGAGAGAGAGAGAGAGACAGAACAATGGAAAACTGTCCTGGGAATACAGGAAGTCAGGTGTCTCAGGAAGAGCGACTTCCTGTTTCCACATGATGTCATCGTTTCCTCTACAGAGGCTAAAGGGGCACATGCAGACAGAGAGACCTGGACTGAACGAGTGAGTGATAGAAGCACATAGAAAACCTTCAAAACAAGAGCAAGACGAGCCTCTACTGTAGCCATATTGTCAGATGTGGGCCATGATATTGACTGAAAAACGTCAAGATATTTCCTGGCAGAAAAGAGGAAGAAGCAATTATATAAAAAGGGCAACTGTATTTTTATTCATTTAAAAGTAGAAAGGGAAGTTCTCAGCAGCATGATATTTCCTTTCCAGAAAGGGTAGCCACAATATGCTGATGCTTACTATTACCAATAAACTGCACCGTGAGTACAGCAAAGCACTTACTCAGTCAGCGGACACTGAGGCAGTGCTAGTCCAAACACTGGGTCTGAGGGGCATTTAAAACATTCCCTGCCTATGATAGGCGAGAAAAACTTATCTTGCTAACAGGACAGCAAGGCTTCATAAAGGCCAAGACGGGTACAGCTATGCCTTTGAACGTCCCATTCCAGCTTGAGCATAGCAATGGATAAAACACCTTTCTGCGAGAATTATTATGACTCCCACCACAATCACACCTTTCTTCTTACTCTCCGTCTCAAATAACAAGGTCAAACTGTTTCTATAGCTATGCCACTAACCCTAAAAACCACTGCCCCCCCCCCCCCCCCCGCCCCCATCTTCTTTCCGTTGCAGCTGAGGGCAAAAGGGAGGAAGTGACCTCGTATAAAATCAGGAAGTGATGCAGTCAGTGGCCTGAATCACCTCATAATTTCTCAAAAATTCCCATCTTCTCTGTCCATATTTCTACCTCTCTTTTTCTTTATTTCTCTTTCACTATCATTTCCCCCTTTTTTTACTCTCACCCTCTCTCTCAGTCCTCCACTCTTTCCATTTCACACTCTCTTTGATTCCTCAGCTCGATGATTGCAGTGCTCTCTGCTAGAGTCCCTGTGTCCATAATGCACTGGCTGGAGTAGGGAGACTACAAATATGTGCACATGCCTACCACAGAAACACCCCTGAGACACGCAAACACCAAAGAGACAGGCAAACACACATAGACGCAGTGGATCCAGCCAAAGCACTGGTTCTCAGCCCACTGATTCAGCCCAATCTAGAATCAAACCCGAACTCTGCCACTGCTGATGTCAGCCAGGGTGAGGAAACTGAAAATCACTGTAACATCGCCCATGGAGTGGGATTCTGTCCATAGGGATTTCCCAGCCTGTACCAGCTGCACTAGAGGAGTTGTTCTCATGTGCAATGGCTGTGCACCTCAGCGGCTGCACTGAGGCTATACTTCTGAACACATGGGCAGTCTGCACTGTGGAATGAGCTTACAGTGCAGACTAACTTCAGTTGTGTATGCCAGTTGTGTATGTATCTTTCTCACCATTTACAGTGCCATGAAAAAGTATTTGCCCCATTCCTTATTATTGCATATTTGTCACACTGAATGGTTTCATATATTTAGACACAATGTAATATTAGACAAAAGGAACATACGCAGCATAATATGAAGGAGCATGAGTAAACACAAAACATTAAAATGATTATTTCATTTTGTGAAAAAAAGTAATCAAATATGTTTGCTACAGCTGAAACCATTCAGTGGGACAAATATGCCAGAATAGAAGAAATCAGGAAGGGGGCACATTTTCCATAGCACTGTATACAGCTGGGGTTATAATGCAGTGACTCACAGCATTAAGGCCTGAAACGTTTTTTAACTCAATGTTACCAGACAGCCTTGTACAATCAACATTGGCATGCATGTCCCACTAAGAACGTTCCCATAAGTCTTCTCAAAAGAGCACACAGAACATCATAGTTCTGAAGGGTACTTTGGCAACATCACCTGTGAATCAGCACCTCATCCACTGCCAGGACAAAAGTCCACAGGAAGACTGCTGGATCAGTAGTGTGGGGCTGTTTGTGTGTGTACATGTGCGTGAGTGTTGTGTGTGTGTGTGTGTGGGGGGGGGGGGCTCACAAGGAAACTGGTCCCAAATATTTGACTCCCAGCAACCTCCCCACACACACACAGTTTCCTGTGAAACTGCCATACTGTAAGGACAGCTGGACAGTGAAGTACCACAGACCTCAAAAAACCCCTAGCCCAACACCCTCTCTTTGGTTTATGCCACTTTCTGCCCCATTTATCAGCTGCCCTGTCGACATCCTGACATTCACAAAATTCCCCACAAACTGACCTCCCGTTGAGCTGGAAGTGAAGCCGCCATGGCTGACGCACTGAATTTTAACTAAAGAAATTCTTACGCCTCCAGACTCATTTCAATACGCGTGCTCTTCCAAGCAGCTCAATACTAATGAGCCCCCGGAACAAGGCCTTATTCATAAAAAATAGTATGTTTGTAACAAAATATTCATTTTACAAACGGTTGGATTGACTGCCCATACGAGGAACATGGAATCGAACATTCCATTACATTTGTAATTTACCACAGTCAACTGACCTGTGTCGAAATGTTCGGCGCCAAGAATTTCCTGACCATAATCTCCCCTGTTTGCAAAGACTTGATAATTTGGGCTAAAACGAAAACGTGCCCGTAAGATTTATTCCAAGTGACGCAAGAGATTCCAAGGCTATAAATCCATCATAAAAACATTTGAATAAATTACCATCTGTAACAAAGACAGTTGGCGGGGTCTACCAAGAAGTGATCCGCCCTTAATTTGGATACTGTTCTTCACACCATTAGTTTTCTGTAACGGACACCTGTTGAACATCTCGTTCCGTTTCAGTTGAGAGACAATGTACTCAAAAATGAACTTACATCAATTTAAATAGTTTTAGGATTCTGTCTCAATTCCATGGGCTATTCCAGCAGACATTTTGAGAGCGTTTTAATTTAACGACAGCTGTCTGATTGCCATTGTATCGCCTGAATATCTCAACCCGAAGAGGAGTGCCAGCCGCAGAGCGCAATTCACGCGTCTTGTAGGCGTCTTGTTACAGTTCCACCAAGGTAACACATTGCAAACAAGAAAACATATGACTTAAAACAAAGCGGTCATGCTTGTGGACGTAAAAGTATGTCCATTATATTCAATATGGCGAGATTTACTATTGCGCAAGCATTCGCCGGGAAGTGGGGCTTGCGGGTAGGAAGACCCCTGACCAGGAGAAACCTGAGGTACATCCCAAGATCACACAACAGCGGAAAGGGATAGAAATGACAGTAAGCTGGTTCCAATGTATGCTTATCACTGATCACACAATAAGACATTCTTTCAAAAATAGTCCAGGAAGAAACTCGGGAAACACTCACAGAGCATCAAACTACAGTCTTTGAAAAAAGAATACCTATATTAACATACGTCGCGCGACTTTTGGAAAAATACATGCTCGTAAAGATATCTCTCAATGTATTGATTTTAGAAAGCGCATTTAAAACAAAACTGGCATACCTTGCTGGGGATTTTCTTGGTCGACTGTCTCGGTCTAAGGACTGCGATTTGGGAAAGACAAACCTGGACATACGAGACCACCAGGCACCAGACAAAGCCGACGCGCTGTAAGGTCCGACGCGCAATCTTGGTCTAGGACGTGCAGAGACAACGGTCGCCTCGACTTTAATTCAGTGGATGCGGATGTGCTCTCTGTCCTAAACGGTTAAACTATGCTCACACTGGTTGTGAAAGGCGGAGAGTTGCGGCGCTCCGTTTGACACTGCCTCCCTCACCCAGTAACCCCCCCCCCAAACCACACCTCCCACCCCTCTCAGTATGATGCACTGTGAAATGGTTGCAAAATAATATATCTTCAGACATTTCAATAATTCGTTTAACCTCTCACGCTGGTCCACGCAGTCTGCGTTTTTTCTGTTGTCTGCACTGTATACCAGGACAGCGAGATAATGTCAAGTACAAGTTTAATGATCAGTTTAAACGTATAGATAAATGTATAAAGCTTTGCATGCAGTCAAAACTAACAACACCTGAAAATGAGGAACGACAGAAAGGAAGAATATAGTAGAATCAGATTTCGAAAAGTAGATTTACAAACACTGTTGAATTAGCACTTCACGGTTTCTGGATGCAACCCAACCAAGACAAAAAAAAATAGCCTCTGTAAAAAAATTTAAATTGGATATGACAGACATAAATGATAAGTTTGTAAACTCAGCCATTTATGAGCTGACATTTGGTTCGATTCTGACACAATAAGTTATTTGACAGGTCGTTCAAATAACTAGTCAGCAACCCTTTTGGACAAGGGGAAGAGAAACCCCTTAAACAGGAAGGGGTTCGGTTCTCATGGTCATACAAACGAGACCTATAATGAACCGCATAAGATCCTGTGCAAATGGGAAAAGGACGTGAGAGCCTCCTACGTGGTCTTATACCCTACTTAATACGGTAGATTCTAACTTGTACAATGGATTCTAAATCGTAAAACTGAGATGGACGCACTCCAATTTGCGTCTTACGAACAACATATTAGTCTTTAATGGGCAGGACGTATTAGCGGACTTCCCACAGTGAACATCTGTCTCCTCCTCCTGGTGTGTACGGAGAACTGCAAAATGCAGTCGAGTCAACCTGTACAAAATGGCCCTCAACGTTCTCAAGTTCGACGTTAATCCAACCCGACATTAAAAGCCGAATTCACAACCATACACACCGCATTACATACGTGAACATACTAAATGTAGGGGAGAACGCGGCACAAAACAACACGGGGCATGTTGAAACATGGGGATTTTGCCTAGCTGCATTTGAGCAAGAATGATGGGTTTGTTTCACATATGTATTATAGCAACCTACATTTCGTGTACAAGTGGCCGGCGAAAAAGAGTTATTAACAAATATGTTTTTTAGCACCCTTCGATTAACTGATGAGTGAACACCAAAGACAGCAAATATACGTCATTTAAATCACCATCTTGTGGGTTATAAAGCAGTATAGATTTGGCACATTTCACAAGCAAGCAGAGACTGTGAGCCATGCAACAATACAACTAGCACAGCCGGTTAACATTGGTAACATGTAACATTGTATATCCCATGTGTACCATGCACTTATACGGTTTTATTTAGCATTCGCTCTTATGCATTGAAAAATGCAAATGGTAATTTACCAACCTTAACTAACTTGTATTAAAACAAAGCACATTTTGGATGCCGTTTCAACTTTCCCCATAGCCAGGGAATGTTGTAACATTCTCGCTACTTTTGACTGAACTTTAATCGGCAATGTCCTATAACTGTACCGATGGTCTATAATCATTGAAAAGACATGCATCTTCTTTCTTGATGAAACATATTTGCTTTAATATATGTATATATTTTTTTAATTAAGCAGTTAATTCCCTGGCCTCCCTTATATTATTCAGAGTTGATGAAAAAATGACAGTTGTTCAATCAAATGTGATTGTTTTTAATAATAAAATACCTTTCATTTAGTGTACACAAAAATAAAATTAGAGAAACTGAAACATTACAAATTTCAATAAATGAAATACAAAACCGTACCTACAGAAAGTTTCCCCCAAATTCTTTTCCAAAAACACCTCCAGCATTTGGATATAGTGACAGGAGTTCAGGAATGAAAGTCTCGCCAAATAAGATGAAGACTATGGGAAAGGAGCCAGATGAGGACTTTCTCCAGTGGAAAAGCAAATGTTCGGTGACGGCTTTAACATCCAGCGATGAGATTAAATGGTGTAGTTTTAGTGCTGTGTTCACATGACACCCAGGGGCTGAAGTTTACATTGGATTCACTCAAATAAATACTGCAACATGAGATGAACTTTAAAGAAAAAAATACACTCAAACTCAAAACCAAAGGGAACAGCAAAACTGGGAATGTGAAAGGAAGGGTAGTCAAGGCATAATGCAGTCACATA
This sequence comes from Conger conger, assembly GCF_963514075.1. Classification (NCBI taxonomy): domain Eukaryota; kingdom Metazoa; phylum Chordata; class Actinopteri; order Anguilliformes; family Congridae; genus Conger; species Conger conger. Next base: position 24,969,160 of record NC_083768.1, read on the forward strand.
ACACTTAAATTAAACATCTGCAAGAATTGAAGCACCCCTCAAAGTTCTACACAGGTTAGATAGGAGAATGAGCAGGAAGAACTCCACGAGGTAAATGAAACTACAGATGAACACAAAACTAGTAACACAGTTACAGAATCAAATCTAATTCTATTCAGCAATGAGACGCTGGCTTTAGGTTTTGCAGTTTATTAAACCAGGAAGCACACCTGCAGGCACACACACACACACACACACACACACACACACACACAAGCGTGGTGCGGCGGTTCAAAATGTCTGTGCATGTGTGAAGAGTGACAGAATTAGCCTGTGTGTCCATTTATACGCATCAGGAAATGTGTGTGCAAGTTGTGAGTGCGCATTCGGTGCCAAGACACTGTGAGGACATTCTGTGTGTGCCGGCTGCGTGTCCTTGTATGTGCATGTGCGTGTTTGTGTGTGTGTGTGTGTGTGTGTGTGTGTGTGTGTGTGTGTGTGTGTCCTGCGCCTGAACGAAACAAGCGTTTGTCTAATAACTTCATCTACGTCCCTTTCAAGAAAAGAATGAGCAGAACAGGGAGCACCACCGAGTAGCAGTGCTGGTATCAGAGGCCCTGCACACTGGGGACAGTGAGATCAGGGAGGACCCAGGGGGACCCAGGGAGGACCCAGGGAAGACCCAGGGAGGACCCAGGGAGGACCCAGGGAGGACCCAGGGAAGACCCAGGGAGGACCCAGGGAAGACCCAGGGAGGACCCAGGGAAGACCCAGGGAAGACCCAGGGAAGACCCAGGGAGGACCCAGGGAAGACCCAGGGAAGACCCAGGGAAGACCCAGGGGAGACCCAGGGGAGACCCAGGGGAGACCCAGGGGAGACCCAGGGGAGACTCAGGGAGAGGTGGGCCTGTTCCCGGTCCCACAGCCTGCAGAGTGCAGAGTGCAGAGGGCAGAGTGCAGAGGGCTCGGCTCAGGTAGCGTGTGGTGTGCGGCGGGAGTCCCGCGATCACGTCATGTAGCGTCCGATGGCTCGGAGCGCGTAGAGCAGGGCCGCCTGCATGCGTGCCTCCAGGAGCAGCAGGTTCACGTGCACCTGTGGGGGGTAGAGCCGCAGTCAGCAGGGCGCCCGGCCAATCACAGCGCCGCCCGAGCCTGCGGTTGCCATGGGCTCCGGCGCCCTGGCAACAGAAGGTCTTCTGCGCTTGAATGACGATTAGCAGCGAAAAGGCGGTCGACTTTCACAAACTAAAGGTGTTCCGGAGGTGTTCTTCATCACCAGTTAGCACTGTGATGGTCAGTATTGCCGCTGACGTGCTTATGTATGGCCCTATCGTTTCTGTGATACCAACTTAGTGCAAGGAACTGTGGAATTCAGTAATTAACACAGAATCTGGTCATTAATCTGCTAAATCTTAAAAATACAAGAGCACTTAATGGAAATGTGTGTCATCAGAAGGGACTAGATTTGTTACAAAGAGTAGTTGCAGCAATGTGAACTACCAGGCTCAGAACACCTGATGTCGGCACTTGCCATTGCAGCCGAGTGTAATCGCACCTGGTGAGCTCAGCATGTTGCAGAGTCCACAGGTGCAGCTGGTTGGATCTTTTTGCTGGGCTTTAGATGTCATGACACTATGCAGGAAACACACTAAGTAGTCAACCAGTGGAAATCCTAATATCAGTCACCATGTCAAAGCAACTACCTGCTACCACTGCTGCAAAGCCCTCAAAAACACATAAACGGATAATTCCGTGTCAAATCCCAGCTGCAGCTCATTCGTGGGGGGGGGGCCTCCCAGTGGCTGTGAGCGTTGGGCATGGCCTCACCTTCTCGGAGTGGCGGAACTGCCTCCAGAAACTGCAGTACATCCTGCGCGTGGTCTTCTCCGGGTAGCACGCCACGGTCTTAATGTACACCTTCAGGCTCCGCTCCAGCAGCTGGTTCACGTCGCCGTAGTCGTAGTCGTCGTGCCTGCGGAGCACAGAGCCACTCAGCGCTCCCGTACAGAGGTATACGCATGTCCCAATCCAGCGAGGACCTCTCAGGACACCAAGTCAAAACCCAAGTCAATCTTTCAAGTTCCCACAGAAAATGATGGGCGGTTCTCAAACTCATTAACTGAATTTGTTTCATCTGCAGAAGTGACCAGAGTTTTGTGAAACTGACCCCTGACCCTGTCGAGCACATAGTTACTCAACATAGCTGTACAAAGCTACTGAACACGGGCGCACATAACCCACTGAACGCGGGTGCACATAACCCACTGAACGCGGGTGAAAGAGCACGAGACACAGACAGGGCAGAGAAGGATAAACAGATAGAGGAGGAGGAGGAGGAGGAGGAGGTGGAGAAGGGGCCCACCGGATGCCGTAGACGCAGTGGATGTAGTTCCACACAGCCTTGCGGAGCATGAAGGTGTCCACGCCGCGGTGCATGGCCATGGTGTGGTAGGTGAGGCCCGACACCACCTGGAACTTCTCATCCAGCAGCTGGCCCATGTCCGGGTACAGGCGGTTCATCAGGGAGAAGCCGTGGTCCTCCCACGAGTAGTCCTGAGGGAGGAGGGGCGCTCACTCGTAAGAGACAACAAAACCCAGCCATTTCAGCCACTACTGCATACACAACACAGCAAATCAAATCCCTATGTTTTCCACTAAAGCTTAGATTTTTTTTTTACTGTCCCTAAACGTACAATAACAATTAAGGTCCGAAACTGAACGGGAAATGTGAACCGCATCACCGCTGAGAGCCATGTTCATCATTCACACTCACTGTAGACTACATTGTACTGGGTGTAGTGTACACACACATAAACTACGCAATGCATTCGTATTATCTGGACGCAAAGACTGTAAATGACTGTAAATAATCATGGAAAAATCAGGAAACAAATCATTTTTGGCTGCATTTCACTTACAGTACAGTATAAATAATATCCATCCATCCATCCATCCATTATCTGAACCCGCTTATCCTGAACAGGGTCGCAGGGGGGCTGGAGCCTATCCCAGCATACATTGGGCGAAAGGCAGGAATACACCCTGGACAGGTCGCCAGTCCATCGCAGGGCACGCACACCATTCACTCACACACTCAGACCTATGGGCAATTTAGACTCTCCAATCAGCCTAACCTGCATGTCTTTGGACTGTGGGAGGAAACCGGAGTACCCGGAGGAAACCCACGCAGACACGGGGAGAACATGCAAACTCCACACAGAGAGGCCCCGGCCGACGGGGATTCGAACCCAGGACTTCCTTGCTGTGAGGCGGCAGTGCTACCCACTGCACCATCCGTGCCGCCTATAAATAATATGCACTTTCCAATATACATTTTGGTGACCTCTAAAGGACAAGTCGATATACACGCTTTCCATCATGACCGGGTTGTTTCAGGGTCCGTGAGAGCACAGTTAGTTTACAGCTCAGTCTGACCTCACCGGCTGGGTGAAACGGCAGAATAACTTGCCCAGACACTGTCCGCGTAAAATATATTTGGACGCTGATTGGCTCCCTCGGAGAGAAGGCCACGGACAGACTACCTGAGCGCGCATGGTGGGGGGGGCCTGCTCGCCACGGGGGGCGAAGTCCTGATATCCGTAATCAGCGTCCTCCACGAAACGGGACACGCTGTCCGGGGGGGTGCGGGGGCGCTCTGAGGGGAGAGACAGCCAAAGTCAACCCCAGGAGAGCCTCTGGAGATTTACATACAAAACATGGCACACACAACTACAGCAGGTGTGATGCCACGGTGTGCATTTAGTGTTTGTGACTATAGGAGTGTGGGTGTAATATCCAGCACAGTGTGGTAGTGTGTGTGTGTGTGTGTGTTTATGGTCCACATAAGTGTTTGTAGCAATGTGGGGTATGCGTGTGCACATGCCTTAAGTGACCATATACGTGTCATAAAGGGCGTGTGCTGTTGCGTTCTTGCGTCTGACTGTCACGAAGAAAGGTGTGTTTGTGTCCGTATTGCCACCGGTCCGCCTGTGTGTGTCACCATACAGTCTGCGTGTGTCACAATACAGTCTCTGCGTGTGTCACAATACAGTCTCTGCGTGTGTCACAATACAGTCTGAAAATGCTTGTTTTGAATTCTTCAGCAAGTATGTCGACAAGGACATTATTGTGCGTGTGTGTGCGTGTTTAAGAGAATACTTGGAATGGCGACACCAAGAACAAATGTGTATTTAAAGCACTTAAAAATGTTAAATATTAAGCACTTAAAAATGCACTAAATATTTTGATAATACATTCAAATACTTTAAATATTTGAGTATTCCATAACAAGCAATAGAGAGAGAGAGAGAGAAAGAGAAAGAGAGAGAAAGAGAGAGAAAGGGAAAGAGAGAAAGAGAGAAAGAGAAAGAAAGAGAGAGAAAGAGAGAGAAAGAGAAAGAGAGAGAGAGAGAGAGAGAGAGAGAGAAAGAGAGAGAGAGAGAAAGAGAAAGAGAAAGAGAGAGAAAGAGAGAGAGAGAGAGAGAGAGAGAGAGAGAAAGAGCGAGAGAGAGAGAGAGAGAGAAAGAGAAAGAGAAAGAGAAAGAGAAAGAGAGAGAGAAAGAGAGAGAGAGAGAGAGAGAGAGAGAGAGCAGTCCTACCAGACGGCATGACCAGCAGACACTCGCGCCTCTCTTTCTCAAAGCGGGTCACCATCTCCTCCTGGCTGAACTCCTCCTCCTGCTCCTGCAGGAGCTGCATTCTCTTCATCAGGATCTCCACCTCAGTGACCGCATCTGAACACTACAGACACACAGACCGCATCTGAACACTACAGACACACAGACCGCATCTGAACACTACAGACACACAGACCGCATCGCACACAGACCGCTGAAGCCAATGACCGCATCTGAACACTACAGACACACAGACCGCATCTGAACACTACAGACACACAGACCGCATCGCACACAGACCGCTGAAGCCAATGACCGCATCTGAACACTAGACGCACAGACCGCTGAAGCCAATGACCGCATCTGAACACTACAGACGCACAGACCGCTAAATATTCTGTTAAATGTTTATGTAAAGTTATTTTGGGGAATAATGGTATCATTGTTTAAACACTGACAAGGAAATGAGCAAGAAAACACAAATAAAACTAAAGGAAGGGGTCAGTGAGGGGGGTCGACTAAAATAAAGACCTCCCACCAATCTTTGAGAATAAAGAGTGCTGTGTGTGTGTGTGTGTGTGTGGGCGTGTGTGCGTGTGCGTGCGCGTGCGTGTTACAAACAAGTGGAGTCAAAAGCAGTGAGACTCAATGAGATTTAATTTCTCAGTGTCAACCCCAGTACCCCTAGTACATAAGTTTATGAACCTGATAATTGAGGCTGCAGTGGGCCAGACTGAAATTTAATACAAGTGCCACCGTGGCCAACTTTTGTGCCTTAAATTCTCCACGGCTGCTGAGACAATCACGTGTTGACCTAAACCGAGAAAATGTCCCAGAAAATCAGCCCCTCGGGCAGCGAGGCGGGACAGCCTGGAACCCAGTGGGCGTCACCGAGGCGATTACGCGGCACGGATAAATCCAGAAAGGCTCACAAAAACCTGAGGTGACAGTGGTGTTGGGCAGTGACAGGTGGGAGGTGAGTGAGACCGGTGTTGGGCACAGTGACAGGCGGGAGAAAGCAGTGTTGGGCACACTGACAGCTAGGTGAAAGCAGTGTTGGGCACACTGACAGGTATGACTCACCCCCTGCCGGCCGGCAGCGTCCTCTCCCATTGGACTGTGGGACACGCGGGTGGAGGGCGACGGCGGCTGGAAGGCGTGGCCTGCCATGTGGTCGGGCTCGGGGTTCACCCCGCAGCCCCAGACGAATGAGGAGAGGGAGTGAGAGTACGACAGCAGAACCACAGCCTGGATCAGCTCCGCCAGGGACCAGCGGTCCTCCGCTCCGGGAGATACCAACTCCTAAAGGGGGGGGGGGGGGAGATGTTCTTACTGGAACTGTAACCAGTCGGCGACACTTTGGGGGAGTCACTCACACTGATAATGCGTGCTCTCTCTCCCTGGGCAAACGCATACAGTATTTTGTTTATTTGGCCTGGGATTATTTGTCCTGCGGCAATACCGTTTTGGATGCAAATACTTTTTGGATCCAAAAAATCTGGTGCTTTACTGATCTTGCCTGATGCATTTCAGCCTGCCAATAGGACCACAGTATTTTCTGAGTATTCCATAGGTTCAAATACACCAGACAAGCTAAGCAAAGTGTAGAAAACTATTTGAATTCAAAACAAATACGGAATTGGCCCGGGCCTGGCTGACATACATCACTAGCACTACAAACTAAAAAAAAAGGCATGTTGAGAAGGGAGTGAGAGAGGGAGGAGGCAGAATGAAAGCAGACCCGTGAGGAGCGAGAACAGGAGAGGGAGACGGGAGAAAGAAGGGGAACGTCTCTCGTACCTGGATGTGCTCTCGGCTGAGCAGCCAGGGCCGGTGGGCCAGCAGCTTGTTCACGGGGCTGAGTCTGCGCAGTTTGGGCGGGGCGCAGTGCAGACCCTGCAGCCAGGCCTCGTCCCCGCCCGCCTGCAGGAACCAGCAGCGGTGCAGGTGCACCAGGTACGAGCAGTGGTGACGAGCAGACGCCTGCAGAGACGCCACGAGAGAAGGGGCAGGATTTTCATCAACGTCATTAAATCAACAGCGCGAGAGAAGGGTGGTGGATTTATCCAGAATGTGGTGGGATGGGACATTGGTGGCGGAGACTGGCAGTGGTGCAAAGCAGGTGTGACGCATTTGTTGTCGTGGAGACTGTGGCCTCACCATGATGACAATGTAGTGCCTCCAGTGGCAAGGCAAGGGGCCGTCGACCTGCAGCAGGGCATGCTGGGTACGCAGGAAACAGCTCACGTAGGAAGGGTGCAGCGCCATCACCATGGTCACGTGGTCCACCCGCCCCAAGGAAAGAAAGGCCTCCATAAGCACTGGCTGGTCCCCACCCTGCTCCAGAATCTGAGAGAGAAAAAGGTCTTCCTATGGTTTCTAGAAAGGCTCACAAAAACCTGAGGTGATAGTGGTGTTGGGCAGTGACAGGTGGGAGGTGAGTGAGAGCGGTGTTGGGCACAGTGACAGATGGGAGAAAGCAGTGTTGGGCACAGTGACAGATGGGAGAAAGCGGTGTTGGGCACAGTGACAGGTAGGAGAAAGCAGTGTTGGGCACAGTGACAGGCGGGAGAAAGCAGTGTTTGGCACAGTGACAGATGGGAGAAAGCAGTGTTGGGCACACTGACAGGTATGTGAGAGCAGTGTTGGGCACAGTGACAGATGGGAGAAAGCAGTGTTGGGCACACTGACAGGCGGGAGAAAGCAGTGTTGGGCACAGTGACAGGTAGGTGAGAGCAGTGTTGGGCACACTGACAGGTATGTGAGAGCAGTGTTGGGTACAGTGACAGATGGGAGAAAGCAGTGTTGGGCACACTGACAGGCGGGAGAAAGCAGTGTTGGGCACAGTGACAGGTAGGTGAGAGCAGTGTTGGGCACAGTGACAGGCGGGAGAAAGCAGTGTTGGGCACAGTGACAGGTAGGTGAGAGCAGTGTTGGGCACACTGACAGGCGGGAGAAAGCAGTGTTGGGCACAGTGACAGGTAGGTGAGAGCAGTGTTGGGCACACTGACAGGCGGGAGAAAGCAGTGTTGGGCACAGTGACAGGTAGGTGAGAGCAGTGTTGGGCACACACCTCCTCCGTTGGGATGAAAGCACTGGGTCCTGAAGCCAGAGGCTGGGGAATTTCAACTCCATGATCCTGAACACAAGAGAGAAAGACAGGGAGGAGGAAAGGAGTTGTGTAAATGTGAGAACAAAAAAAGAGAAAGGCATATGTGCATTTAGTTCATACTGAACATACTAAAATATTAGTCCATCACTCACTCATTGGCTCACAAATAACTACGTTGATTGTGCTGCAGAAAGACACTCAAGGCTTTATTATAGAACATAAACACTGAAGCTGATAAAAGCAGACATATAAATGGGTTTGTTTCTTATTCTTGGACTCTACCTCATTTCAACCAAGACCACTATTGTTAATAAACCACTATTAATCTTATTACATACACTATATAAAAATACAAAATGTAAGGCGAATAACACCAGTTCAGAGCGGCTACAATCAACCCTTCAAACAATTACCGTAGCCAAATTACAAAATGCACCATCACTGGGTTGCTTACTTTAGACCACAGTGTATTGTCATACATGACTGTCATATTTTATCAGAGGATTATAGATCAAGTAAATAATTTGAATATTTAAATAGCCAGGAGCAGATGAAGGCAGGCATACAATCCTGGGCCAAATCGGTCTTTCTTATACACAACTGTCCAAAGAAATCATTACAGTAATACCACTAGGCTACTGAACCCTGTACCCACATTCTCCCCAATTTAGGAGTTAACCCAATGGCTAAACAAACACGCATGCATATGCAGAAAATTATTTACCTTCATTTGATGAACTAAAATCTCACTAGAACCACGTAACTATACATTGCCAATCCAGTAGCTGCTAGTAAGTAAAATGGAGATGTTATTCTACAAAAGGCGCATAAGTAGGCGTGGCGTGTGCTCGAGACCGGTGCTCTCACAGATAGTGAGTCTTGCATCACCTTGTAAGTTTTTTTCTGATGTAACTTGTAAGCAACATGTTTTACGACGGTATGTGACTAGCTCTAGTTCGAGTGAAGTTTTACGCCTTGTGGTCAGTTATGTATTGATTAATGTTTCTACAGCTAGAGCTAGTAAGCAGCGTTTTGTTAAATACAAACCTACTTTGAAACATACGTTCGTTACGAAGTGTTCGTAACATTTAAATTGTACACTATTCACGTCCATTCAATCTTGTTTACTTCAGCTAGTGCCACCAAACACTAGGGATAACGTTAGCTTTGGTTTGCTAGATATCTAACTTAGCTTACACAAGTAGCTAGTATAACATTTGAAATTGCTTTGCCAATTCTGTGTCAACGTTAGATTAAGTCAACAGTAAAGAAAACGTTGAGAAAATTCGAGATGGAAGGCCTGTTCTACCTGCAAATCTCTTGTTTTCTGACCGAATAAATTTGCAGTTGAGATAGCCAAGAATGTATAGCAAGTTAGCCAGTCTTGCTCGGTTAGCTAGCCAAATAATTATGTGCGTTGCCATCGTATGGTGTGGTAAAATGATAACCAGCTAGCAAACTGTTATATTTACTAAAATAACCAAGCCCATGAAGCCAAGTCTGAGGGCAAATAGAAACGTTGTAATTTGACATTTGTCTTGTATTTCAGCTAGTAGGATAGTCTCCCCTGGACGTTGCGCCAGAGGTTAGTTAGCTAGGCTGTTTAGCTAGCTGTGTAGTTAGGTAGCATACATTACCTGTGCGGTTTTTAGGAGTTCCGATGCCCTTTCCCTGATCTCCGGGAAAGGGCAAGTCTTGGCCACCTGGAGCAGCTGTAACAGGGTGTCTTCATCGATTCTAGCCGAATCGCCCGGCTGGGCCAAACACGACAGGACGCTCTTTGTCAGTGCCTCCAAAGCCGCAGCGCGCTCCTTCTCGTCTCTACTGCACAGGCGATTAAATTTCCTGGATCTTTGCACAGTTTCAGATTTAGATAGGGATTCACAATCCTGGTCTTCATGATCATGTTTTCGGCTTCGGTCCCACCCCGAGGCTGATAGTACCGGTGTCATGTCTAACATACCTAGCCAGCTAGTATGATCCGTATAACTTAACGTACTAGCCTGCAGAGCTAGCTGCCTGTACTAACTAGTACTCGGACCCTTACACGTTCGCGAGCAATACCTTCTAAGTTCGCGAGCTATGTGTTCCTCACTTTAGGCTGAATTTGATACCGTTAGCAGTCCGTCCGGGTTTACCCTACAACCAGCTAGCTACAAATCAAATAACTAGCCCGCCCTTAGCGTATGTAAAAAAAATCAAATAGGCACTTTTCGAGGTGTAGAAATGTATGTCGAGACGATTCGATCGCTTTCTCCCAATGGGACATATTGTTGTCTCCTGTTCAGTTTGCTATTTAGCTAGCTGTCTCGTTTCAGCTGGCGTCAGTCAAATCTAGATCAGAAAACAGGCAAAGTTCCACTCGCATGATGGTTCCGATAGTATTGTGTTCGTTTTGCAAATGCAAACGAATATGGAGTAATTGAGGTGATAAGCGATTGATCTGTCAGACGACTAATCCAAATCCTATTCGGTCTGTCATAGCCACTGGCATTACATGCATTTAAAGGGAGTTCCGGTAGAACCGGAAAAGAGAATTACGCTTGCGCAAAAAGTTGCTGAAAATGCAAGATCATTCTGTTAGGTAGAGAGAAAGGCTTCTTCAATCATTAATATTAGATTTAAATAAATCCTGCTTACTATGGACTACACTGAATTATATTTCTGGATATAATCGATCAGGAAGAACTAGGTCTTCCTAATAGACGATGCACACAGGTGGCTGGTTACATGTTGAGGCATGTTCTGTGTTAGTGTGTGCTGGAACTGGCAAGTCGTTATCATGTATCATGAAATATACTCTAGAAGCATATGCAGATAGAGGAATACACCATATAATTTGTTCATATTACTGCGTTTTTCAGGTTTTGTGTTAGAATGTAACATTGTATGCACATTGACGTTAAGCTGCCAGATCTTTTGTAACTACTGCCAACTACTATGTGTGTCATTTGTCTTGTTGTGTAAATGGATTGTGTATTTCAGATTGTCTAATTTGATTTCTAAATTCCTCTACGTCAGTTCTTGGACTTGGTAATTTTTTGCTGTATAGCATCCATATAAATGTGCAGGTTTAGATATTATGGCGACTGTATACTGTTGCTGCATGTGTGCAGACCTGTGCAGGGTCTGTGGCAGTGAAGCTGTGTATGAAACTGAAGGAATTCCATAAATGATTAGGAAAGTATATCTCACATCATTTCTGCCTGGCTATCTCCTCTTTTCCTGTTTTGTCATCTACATTACCCCCAGAAAAAAAAGTCATACGACACAAGCAAGCCACATTTATATTGTTCAGCATTTCCATTTTAATGATTTGTTCTTGTTTTATTGTTATTACTTTTTCACATTTTCCTACAGGGACATGTTCTTGGGTGTCACAGTGTGATGTTTTTTTTGTGTCTGTCTGTCTGTCTGTCTGTCTGTTTGTTTGTTTGTTTGTTTGTTTGTTTGTTTGTTTGTTTGTTTGTCAGTTGCCATGAATAGCAAGGCCACAGTGGCCAGCAGTTCAGTCAGTCTGACCATGTGAGGTGTGAGAACATATAAGCAGGGATGCTGTTAGGGGGACAACCTGGTACATTGTCCTGGGCCCTGGAGGAGGGGGTGGGCCATTGGTCTGTGAACATTTGGTAAATATTACTTGGAATTTCACCCGACAACCCTGCATACAAGAGCATTTTATTTTACACTTTTGCTCCATACATACTCAAACACATTAGTCTATATTGTTTACACCTGTCAAGTATGGGAATGTGTGTCCTCACACTGGTATACAGTCTGATATTATTTCTTTGGACAAATGATGTGACCATGATTTTTTTTCTTTTATTCACAAAAAAAAAGAGTATCAACACATGTATTTGTGAAGTCCAATCTTATATTAAATTAGCTTTATATATATATTCCATACAAAATAATAGATACCTTGTGTGTTTCTGCAGGGGAGGCTTGGTCAAGAAAAGAGAGAGGGGAGGGTCGAAGCTGCAGTGTGTATCTGTGCATTGGGCACGTAGAGACACAGACGCCCCCTGGTGGTGGAATTAGTACAGTGCATTCAAGGACACAGACTGGGAGTGGATTCTGCACAGGGGCGCAGTGGGCTCGCTCTTGCAGTCAGTGGTCCATCCCCTCTGAGACCAGTGATGGACAAAAGGAAGCCATGCTACATGGAGTTACAGAAGCAAGAAAGAGGCTGAGGGTGTCATTGAGTGGGGGTTGGGGTGCACACAGGCTCTTCTGCAGTATTTTACAGTAAGTTGTTTTACAAAAAAAAAAGGTGGCGAAGAGGGGGAGGGGACGTGCAAGCTCCTCAGGCGATTTTTTTCTCCAGTGCTGCGATCCGCTTTGCTATGCCCTCCAGTGATGCTGTTGTCAAGGAAACGTTCGAACATACACAGACCCTTTCACATGACATTACACAGAGATCTGTCTCATTCTGGAATCACTGTCTCACTAAACACCTCCCAGTGAGCAACTGGGTGAAATCTCTATTAGTCCATGCTTTACATACAGCCTTTAACATGCTCGTTTTACTGGTCTTCTCTCTCTCAACCACATTCTCTCTCCCTGCTTCCCTCTTTATTACATTGCTTAAATATGCAAACATTCCTTCCACCACTCACTCTTTCTTCTGTTGTGTAAAGGATATGTTTTTTTATTAGTGCTTGCAAAGCACCTTCTACTTTTTTCTGGAACTTGACAATGGATTCACATTCACAGGGGTTCTCTTCTGTAGGGAATGAGAAAAAGAGACAGCGATGGAGAAGTGTGTGTGCGTGTCTGTGTGTGTGTGTGTGTGTGTTTGCGCAAAACATTTGTACACGTGCATGGAGTGCGTCTGTGAAATTGTGCGCATTAGTGGACTGTGACAGTAAACGCAGATCCGCGAGTGCACGCCTATCTCTCACCTTCACAGATGTTGACATGCAACTTCTTGGCGATCTGGTTCATGGTCTTGAAGTCGGCGGTGTAGAAGTAGTGCTCAGCAATGGGCTCAGATGCGATCTCTCTCAGTTCATCCTCCACCGCGTTCCCAACTCCCACTGCGTACATCTTGTACCCTGCAATGCACAGAATGCCCAGGATCAGCCCTTCTCTCTTACTCACCATGATGTCTTCCTTTTCTCCTCCATCTTCTGCCCATTCTCCCCTTCCTAACCACTCCCATGCCTGCTGTCCTGTCATGTTTTCTTCTGTCAACACTGAGATCTCCTTTCTCCTTCCCCTTCTATTTTTATAACCCTCAGAGGCCAGAAAGTATGAAGACTTAAGGCCTTCTTCCCGAATATCTGTACTCCGTGAGGGCAAATTTCACGGACAGCATTAACTCTGCTCTTTATTTGGCTGTACTGTATGTAAGGTGTTGCAAAAACTCAGTTAACATTAAATTGGCACAGCAGTACTAAATTCATCTCCAAGATTTAATGTCTCACATCAGCTGAAAACGTTGAAGATGAATAGCAGTTGAGTGATGACATATAAACTGCTGATGTTCTTTGATGTTCCAGTGCAGTATAGCTCATGTAGCTCTAGTCTGCAAAGCCCCTCCCCCTTCCATCCTCTCTTTACTTCTTTTCTCTGCCCCTCCCCTGTCTCACTCACACACCCATCTCACCCAGCTCTTTGGCCTTCTTGGCGGCATCTCCAATGTAGTCCTGGGAACGCCCATCAGTGAAGACAATGGCCACTTTGGAGACACCTGGACGTGCCCCCTGGTTGGGTGTGAAGCTGTTGTCCAGAATGTAGTTCAGGGCCTGGCCAGTCATGGTCCCCCTCTCCATGTAGGCCATCTTCTTCACGGCATCCTTCAGGTCCTTTTTAGAGTTGTGTCGGCCCAGTGGGAACTCCTGCCTGACCGAACTAGAGTACTGTACAAGTCCCACGTGGGCCTTGTTCTCAGCCACATCCAGCTTCTCCACAATCAGGTTGATCCACTTCTTCACCAGCTCAAAGTTCTCAGGCCGCACGCTCTTGGAGCCATCAATCAGGAACACCACATCGGTAGCAGAAGCGCTGCAAGCTGTAAGCGGGTGGGAGGTTGGGCCAGGTTTGGCGGGGGTGAATTGGAGAGGTAAGTAAGGAATTTAATGGGGTTAGGGAAAGGGTGGGTTGAGACACAAGGTAGGGAGAGAAAGAGGTAGTAAGGATGCTGATGAGAGAGACGAACGATAAGTCCCCAGGGAGGTGTGCAATGGTGTCTCTGACCACGTCTACCTCCACACCTGGCTGTGTTCCCTCTCTCCCATACCCCGGGGTAAGACCCACTGGCTTCATGCCTGCTGCACCCACCAACTCACCACTGCAGGATCGTCCGTCCTCCATGAGGGTGAATCCGTCCTTGCAGGCGCACTTGTATGAGCCGGGTTTGCTGATGCATACCTGCTCACAGTCATGGTCTCCAGTTGCACACAGGTCCGAGACTGCACAGATATGCACAGTCGCAACACAAATGGGGAGTAGAGGGGGAGTTAGGAGGGAGAAAATAACACTATGTCAGTTAAAGAATTAGGAAACGGCACTAAGGTTGATTTTAATGATCCACTGTGTTCCCTCATTTGCAAATGTTCATGTTAATGTTATGAATATGACAGGGCTGCTGTGGCTTGTTAGAAGGAAATGGCAATGAGCAGACCCAGTGGATCTTTAAAATGAACAGGGAAGGGCAATATTGGAAAGATTTTCCCATTTCTTTGAAATATGTATTTTCATGGATTCCACATGGAATCATTTCCGAAAGTACAAGCACACAAAAAGCAGGGAAACTATATATTTCAAATGCAGGTATTCCAGATAGTGCCAATCCATGAAAAAGAACAGGAAAATTATGGTTTTCTGCTGCAGTGAGGCTTGAACCTGCTGGGGAAATAACTGATTTATTTTTAAATTAATGAACTTGGCGGTTTACTAAGGGCTGGAGCCAACTTTGCACTGCAGCAGAATGTTGCCCAAAGGTTCAGCCCTGTGAGAATTACTGACACTAATGGGCCACAAACAGTTCAGTTTCACTTCTTGATTTTGAGACTGAGGTCTGAATCAGTGCACTTGCCTACTATTGAATATATAAGTTACAAGTTTTATACAACGTGTATACTCAATAGTAGGCAAGTGTGCTGATTCAGACAGGCCAGGGTTTGTGTGGGATAGAGGAAAATTCTAACAGATGGGCACATTTCTACTAGACAAGAAAGGAGAGGGGTTGATTTCTATGGGAAGGGGAGGAATGGACAATGAACTGGTAAGGCACGCCCTTAGAGTATGTATAATTTCATTGATGACGATGGCAATGTAAAGGATCAGGATGAAGCCGAAAAAGACTGAAGTGAATCTCAAAAATCATGATGAGGTCAATGAAGCCAATGGTGCAGATGCCATGTGAATGGTATGTCTGGACACATCAAGGTCTGACTTCATGTATAGATTTCAGAATGCCCCCCCCCCCCCCCCATACACACATATCTCTCTCATTGTCCGCAAACTTCTCTAACTTACTTTTTCTTGGCTCACCCTTTCCCCCATTCTTCCTTTCCCTCTTGTTTACCCCCCCATCTCTGTCATCTCATCTTCCCATGTCCCTCACCACAGAATGCCTCCTGGAACTTCTTGGTGAGCTTCTCGATGACGCTGTAGCTTTCCACATAGTCCACGTGGTCGTCCTCTGGCTCACTGGCCATCTGCTTCAACGTGCTCATGTCCACACGGCCCACACCAATGGCAAACATTTCAATCCCAGCATCCCTTGCTTTCACTGCAATTTCACGTACATTGTCCTGGGGACGCCCGTCTGTAACAATAATTGCCACCTAGTGAAAAAGAAGGAAGAGAGATGTTTTAGACATATTATCATGGATGGACTGTCTGGATTACCAGGGTGGGCGTAAGGTGGGTGTGTTACCTTTTAAGGTGGAATGTTATTGTGTTTTTTTTTATCTCTTTTAAAAACTAATTTAAAAGTTTATCACAAAAAAGAAAGAGAAAAGGTGGGAAATATATCAAGATTTCTGAAAATCCGTAGAAGAAAGGGTCAGTTATAAGCTATTCTCAGAGGCTCATTCAGAGAAGCGCATTGACTAAAGGGATGCACTCTTGCAGCACTTCTGTTGTCTATCGAGCATCAACGCTCTTCTTGTCCAGTCGGGGGCAGAGTGGGAGCAGCAGGCCCCAGGCCTTAATCACCTTGCTGATGTCAGGAGAGCGCACGCGGGCTCCCTCCGCTTCACTGAAGGCCACGTTGAGGGCAAACTGGATGGCGAGGCCTGTCATGGTGCCGGTAGAGAGAGGCTCGATGCGGGATACGGCCTTCATCAGCGCAGCCTTGGTGCGGTGCGTCTTCAACGACACCTCGTTCTTCACACGGCTGGCATAGTTTACCACTCCCACGCGTGTGGCATTAGGCCCAACGTCCAGGCCTTCAATCACTTTAGTCAGGAACACCTTCACCTGCTCAAACTCAGACGGACGTACACTGCGGGAGCTGTCCACTATGAGCACAAGGTCTGTAGGGCGAGTTTTGCACAGGCCCGCCGCTATATGGAGAGAGAAGAGAGAGGGGCAGATGAGACCGTTTGCGGCTAACGTAAATTTTAAGGTTTCAACACTGAGTCTCAGTGTATTTGCTCTCCCTGTCTGTTTGTTCATCTGCATCCAAATATATAGAGCCTTTCACCACATCTAGCTGAGCCAGAGGCTACAAAAACTCTCTAAAACATGAATACTTAACCGCTCCTCACTTTACAGTCTGTGCTATTCATGACCAGCTCGTAGGAATAGGAGGGGTTAGTGAGTCTGTTTAGGGCACATGTTTGAATCTCAGATTTGCTACTTTTTCTGTTTACCATTGAGCAAAATGAATGTAAATGTAATATTTGGATAGAATGTTCTTTTGGACTGAATGGTGCTCCAGGTCCCACACACTGTAAGTATTCAGCCTGCCTTACTCCCCACTCAACTGGGGAACCTGAGTTTATCTTACTAACAGAGTATGTTATTCCACCAAGACCAGTGCCAGAACACTCCACACACACACAGCAGTCCTATGGCAAAGGGTCCCTCAGTGCCTGAATGTAAGCTCAGTCACTAGAGCTCTAGAGAATTACTCCACACAGGCAGACAGAAGAGCAACATTTTCAATTGAAACATTGGGCGGGGGAGAGGGAAATGGCATATTTGGTTCAGAAACCCCCCTTCCCCACCACCAAAGTAAACATCTCGACCCCCCAAAAAAACATTGAAGCCAACTGTGTTTGGTGAGGGGAGTACCAATCCTCCTGGGAGAGCTGAGGAACTGTGGTACTCAACGGCTGGTCATAGCTATAGGAACAAGGAGAGCACTGAGGTGCAGTGGAGCAGGATGCTTTTTATGTTGGCACACCTTCCTGCTGCTACTGAGCACCTCTGGAAATGCTACTGCCCCTCATTGTATCCAAAGTAATGGACTGGTAGAGGAAAAATACCAGAAAGTGCATCCAAAAAAGTTTTTGTAGCCCCTAAACTGCGCTTGTCCATGTTCTTGTTGACAAAACAGGCAGAGGAGTGGAAAGTTATTCCACTGAATAATATTGATTGATGATTATGTTGGTGAACCTGATCATGCCACAACCATCAGTCAACCACCATATAGATGTTTTTTTCTTATGATTTCATCTATTTCACATTCACCAGAAACACAATGTATAACTGCAACACACCAGCAACCGTGCAAAAATAATAGAAATAGCAACAATACACCAGCAAAAAGAAAGCAGCAGGTCAGTAAGTATCTGTGTATCACTAATATTGTACACAACACATTTGCAACATGATACCAACGCTGCAGCAACACATGTGAAACAAAATTTATGGTACGAAGTACACACAATGGATATCAGTGCAAACATTTACATAGTTGGTCTTTAAGCTCCAGATTGTACTGTGTGAATATGTCAAATACTGATGACTATCCATGGGGATGGTTGCTTAAATACTGTAGCTAAAAGGAAAAAAGAACCTCAACAGAAACTAAGTGATAGTATGTAAAGACATTTTTTATGATAAAAATGATAAATTAACAATAAAACATGATGAACTAAGTTCTCTCGTGTTACACTATTTCAGCATCACACATCACAACATTACTTTACAAAACAACATGCTGCCCACTAATCATTTCACTACATTTCAGTGACCAGGGCAAGCTGCAGTCTCTATACTTCTGATAGCGGAATGAACAAACAGCAATACAAAACTAAGACAAGGAGGGAATGAGACAAAGGAAAGAGATGGATAGCGGGTGAAAATAGGTCAGATATATGAGTAAACAGAATGAAAAGGAAAGAAGAATTTAAAGTGGATAGAAGGAGGGAATGCCCAATCTCTCCTAAATCTTACTAAGGAAGCTCAGCTTCTCCGGGATCAGCACTTCTACCCAAAGCCAACACACACGCACAGCCTCCAGAGCTCCACCGCTTAAACCCCCGACATGGAGGGACCACCCCGGGGCTTGTCCCTGCTGCCTCCTGCACTCTGATCACGCCAAGGAGGCAGTCTGGGCTGCCACCTCCCAAGAGCAGCTCCCCAAAAAAACCGTATTCCCAAATCCATGCTCCTGGAGAGTGGGTCTGCATCCCCAGGGGTGGTCCTGGTCCGCTGTGGGGGTGGGCGATTGGGTGCCCTGTGGAGGGACTGCACCAGGTCCTTACCCATGGCGGCAGCGTTAAGGGGCTCCGTGGTGGCTTGAGCCCCAAGCAGGCAGAGCAGCAGGACACATGCGCAGGATGGAAGACCAGGCTTCATGGCTGCAGAGAGACTGGCACTAGGGCAGGAGACAGAGTGAGCAGCACTGAGGGGGACTGGGAGGTTATCAACGGCACTCCATTTCACGCACACACACATACAATCACACCCACACATACACAACACACCCCACCCCCACACACGCCAGCACACAGACACAACCCCCTCTCAGGCCTACTTGCTTATGTGTATGTGTGTGTGTGTGTGTGTGGGTGTGTGTGTGAGAAAGAGAGAGAGAGAGCATGGGGGAAATACCTGGTCTGAAAGAATCTGAGAGCAGGAAAACCAAACATACCTTGATGTGTGTGTGAATAAGAGGGAGAGAGAGAGTGTGTGTGTGTGTGTGTGTGAGGTGACTGATTGGGGTGTGGGTACTGGATTATATGGAGCCTTGTATTCTGGTCTCCACTCCTCTAGAAGCACAGGATTAGGACTGGCATTGGGTGCAGTTCAAATAAACACTGTTATGAATTCCTCTCTTTTGCTCCCTTTTCATTAAAAAAAGTAATCTCTGCATACCCTTGTGGGGAGGAGTTGCAGGGGTGGGGTGGGGAGAAGGGGTGGGGGGTCTCACGTAGAAATGAAAAGAGGAAAAGGCAGATTAGATCTTTTCTGAAAGGCACAGGGCGCTCAGCCTTTTTCTCAGAAGCCCATTGATAGATTAAATGGTTAATGCTATTGATAACTAATGAATTTGGGCATGGTAAAATAATTAATAAAAGAGTGATAACGTTAAAGTTAACTCTCAAGAATGTGAGACCTAGTGGTCTCAAAGGGGGGGATGTTGAAGTTTGATCAAAATGCCCTTATTGAAAATCAGGAATGATGAAGTTTGATTTAAATACTTTCAGAATCATGTGCAAAAATACCCTTTCCTAAATGTTACTATATATCTCTATAGTACTATATTTCAAATGCTGTTTAGTACTACAATGATAAGCCATACTGTTTGAAGAATTATTATTAATCATGTTAAAATGAATAAGTCTTGAGCAATTAGAACTGTGTGTCTGTTAAAACACATTGAGCTGCAAAGTACAGTCTGTTTAATGAAAGTGCAGAAAACACTTAATCAGGTGTTTACAAACCATGGCATTGGATGCGGCCTGTTTTGACTCTGTGATGCAGCCCAAGAGATGTGGGTCTTTGCAAAGAGATGTTTTGAGTTAGTGATCACCAGCTCAATTTACCTGCATCATTATATAGGCGAAAGGTTAAGACAGCTCAGCTTTCATCGAGTGACAGAAAATATTAAGGCGGGTTAAGAGAGACAATGTGATGATTTATGACAAATGATTGGTTAGCTATAATGTATAAAGACTAGGATACTTCCTACTGTTACTTTGGAATTCTCTGATCTCTGGAAGTATTCTGGAGCGCACAGACTCCCCGGATTAATCTGTTTTATTTTTAACTAAAGATTTATAATGAGCAACTACTGAGTCTGAATATTTTTTCAACATCATTGCTGCCAAAACAACTTCACCTACGTAAAAGGGTCGAGGAGGAAAAGAGACAAAAAATATTTCCTCAACAGCCTCCCTCTGTGTCATTCTGTCTGCAACAACGTCATTGTCTGCTCACATTTACATCACGTGCTTCATTGCTTTCCAATCACTATGTACATCTCCCCAGTGCCTGTATTTCTGATGGTGCATATACATTCCTGTTGTGTGTGTGTGAGGGGGGGGTTAGCTACTGTTAGCTACTCTGGACCGAGTAGAAACACCCATGTATGCTGGTGTAAAAGCCAGCTATGACCTGCTTGAAATTACCAGTTGTTTCAAAACATACAGTAGCTTGAGCTGATCAAACTATGTTGAGTATGGAGCTGGTCTGGTCAACCAGCTAGCAGCTGTTTCAAAACCTAGGTTGAGCTGTTTTTTCAGGAAGGTTATGTTTTCATGGTAGTGCATTTAGTATTTCTATGGTTGTCAGATTTTCTACCTCAGGGCATTATCCTTGGTGTCTCCCTGTGTTTATGAGAGTGCTGCTAAATACCCCCAAACCCAAGAACACAACCAAGCTTTGCATCCTTCTTTGCAACTTTTCTATTGGTGGAACTGAGCTGTGGGCTGGGAAAAAGCAATGTTACTGCCCAGTAAATTACCTGGACAGACTGTGGTCATTTGCAGGTATTGGATTATATTGGCCACCATACTTCGGGAGTTTTGAATCTCCATGATATTTACTGAATAATGTTATCTACCACCCTGCAGGTTTTCACTCCAACCCTAACAAAACTCATCAAGAGATCTTGTTGAGCTATTAATGAATAAGAATCAGATGTGCCAAATTAAAACTTACACAATAGTAGATCTCCAGGAATAGGGTTGGGCAGCCCTGGTCTACAGGATATTTACTGAATCATCTCCAGTTTGCGAGGCGGTGTATTTGCATGTAAAATATTCTGACTACTCTGTTCTGGCACAGGTAGTTATCCTAGATCATTTGCATTTAGTTTTGTTTGTCCTAGAAACTTTGGAAGTTCAGTGGTTGAAAACATTTTGAAATGGATGTACTTTAATGTGTATACGTATTATGTATATGTGCGTACGTGTTATGAGGTCTTATTTATGTCTCTGTTTGCATTTATGTATATCTCCATGTGTATACAGTATGTGTACTCATGGGTCTGAATGTGTGCATGCATCTGTGTGTGTGTGTGTGTTTGCTTTAAAGAGCTTGTCTTGATCTCACCGATTGCTCTCTAGCATACTGTACAGTAAAGGTTAGGTCTGCCGCACTCAGCCAATGAAAGAGCTCCTTTCAGGATCTAATCCTCTAACAGAGCCACATCTGTCTGATGTAAGCCAGCCCCCTGTAATCGGCCCACTACAGGCTTCGCCCCCAGCCCACATGCATAAACAGACCTGGAGATGCCACAGGAATGCAGCCAGTCAAGCCTGGGGTGTCTGGGGTCAGTGTCTGATGCTGGCGAGGCTGTCCAGCAGCCCTTCCCGCCCCTATAATAGAGAAAAAGTTCCAGACACCCTAAGAGAACTTTCCCCGATCAAGCCGATCAAGGCTTGACCAACCCACAAGCTCACAATTTTAAGGGAGCTCAATTGCAAAAACCACAATGGTTTTGAAGATCCAGGAAGTCTTGTGAGAGAGAGGTCACCCCACTACTAAGGAAATGCAAGCGACTGAGGACCCTGCTACTTTGATCACGGTCTTCAGGGGCCGAGAACTGCTGGTTTTTCACCCTACTTTTACACAGGAAGAGTCTGGCCGATGAGTAGCACTCGTTCAGTGGCTCAGTGGTTCAGTGGTTCAGTCGTTCTCAAAGTTGGTCCTGGGCCCCCGTGTATGCCAGTTTGTATTCCAACCACACTTGAAATCCCTCAATTTTAACAACACTGTTAATTTTATGTAATTATGTTTGGCGGCAGGTGGCACGGATGGTGCAGTGGGTAGCACTGCCGCCTCACAGCAAGGAGGTCCTGGGTTCTGGCTTTCTGTGCGGAGTTTGCATGTTCTTCCCGTGTCTGCGTGGGTTTCCTTCGGGTACTCTGGTTTCCTCCCACAGTCCAAAGACATGCAGGTTAGGCTGATTGGAGAGTCTAAATTGCCCATAGGTGTGAGTGTGTGTGAGTGTGTGAGTGAATGGTGTGTGTGCCCTGCGATGGACTGGCGACCTGTCCAGGGTGTATTCCTGCCTTCCGCCCAATGTATGCTGGGATAGGCTCCATCCCCCCTGTGACCCTGTTCAGGATAAGCGGGTTAAGATAATGGATGGATGGATGGATGTTGGGCGGCCTGTAGCGTAATGGTTAAGGTAAATGACTGGGACCCGCAAGGTCGTTGGTTCGGTGTAGCCACAATAAGATGCGCACAGCCATTGGGCCCTTGAGCAAGGCCCTTAAGCCTGCATTGCTCCAGGAGAGGATTGTCTCTTGCTTAATCGAATCAACTGTACATCGCTCTGGATAAGAGCGTCTGCCAAATGCCATTAATGTAATGTAATGTGCTTTATGTGAATTTACCCTTTTTAGCCACATTATGTGACAAATAGCTATGCATTCCATGAAGAATAACAGTCTCATGTTCACATTGTCGCCTCACAGCAAGGAGGTCCTGGGTTCGAATCCCCGTCGGCCGGGGCCTCTCTGTGCGGAGTTTGCATGTTCTCCCTGTGTCTGCGTGGGTTTCCTCCGGGTACTCCGGTTTCCTCCCACAGTCCAAAGACATGCAGGTTAGGCCAATTGGAGAGTCTAAATTGCCCGTAGGCATGAGTGTGTGAGTGAATGGTGCGTGTGCCCTGCGATGGACTGGCGACCTATCCAGGGTGTATTCCTGCCTTTCGCCCAATGTATGCTGGGATAGGCTCCAGCCCCCCTGCGACCCTGATCAGGATAAGCGGGTTCAGATAATGGATGGATGGATGGATGTTCACATTGTGCTTATTGCGCTATATTGGAAACACTTCCATAAAAGGAGAAGATATCAGCAGTAGTTCTCTCTCCTTCTAAAGCATGAAGGTAAGACTTTGGTGCATTTGCTCAGTTCAGATGCGTTGCTGAATCTTTGTGTTCCTGAAGCATCAGGTCGGATGAGAAAATAAACACTCAAAAGTATAGAGACAGAGCCGCAGCATTAAATGAGCTTTTATTGTTTCCTGCACACTCCCAGCCTCCAAGTGCAATAAGCAAAGTGTCATTCTGTCTGTCTTTACTCAGCCACTCTCCTTCAACACTCTTCTTTTTCATTAACCTTTTAAGGTGTAACAGCACAAATACTGTATGTGATTAACTGAACTTAACTGAACTTTCTAATGCTGTTGGGACAATTACTACTGGCAATTAAAAGCAATGCAGTTCACTAACTTTGAAAAATAAATATTAAAAAAAAACTACTGGTACGGTAATATACATAGCTGTGACTGGGAAAAGCACTAAATGGATTGTCCAGCTGCGCTGAACTCATTCCAACAACAATGAGCGCATTAACCAACCTGGAATTCAGCAGGTCTGAAATAGCAGACCTGTGGGTAAGGCTATTTATCTTAAAATGCTAATCTAGTCATGCATTATTTGTGCATATACTATTTATCTCCATAAACAGATACAATGATAACAATCTTGGCTTTTTTAACATGGTAGCAAATATTTATATTTTTGCAGCAATGCTGAATTAACTGTTCAGTGCAATGTCTACTCTTGCTTGAGTAGAATGAATTCCGAGCATGCCTAGTGCTGCCCGGCAGCCTACTGTGACTCACGCGCTCAGTTCATTAACACATTCACTCACACGCCAACCTCCCTCTCATCAGTCTCCCTCTCATCCACTTCTTTAGACATGCAGAAGACACGGAGCTGCTAAGATAGAGGAATGTGTTTTCTTGAAGTTAATAGAATAATGGTCAATAGAAGCACTGCCAGTCTCTATCATTCTCTCTCTCTCTTTTGTTCTCTCTCACTCTCTTTTTCTTGCTGTCTTGCTCTCTCACTCTCCCCCACCTCTCACTCTCTCTCTCTCCTCAATATGCCTAATTTATAGTAAAGCAAATAAAGCAGCTGCCAGTGAAGTACTGAAAGCAGATTTGATCAGGCAGGCAGGTGTGCTCCAGCTCTGTATGGCTTCACTTCCTCACACGGTCTTGTAGGCCGGACAAGCCACCTCAGATTGCTTCAAAGCCTCGTCATAGGAGGGCAGTTTCACCTAGGAGTGATGAAAATGATAAATAAACAATGTTGATGCTGTTGTTTACGTGATTTTGTTTTTTGTTTGTCTGCATGCCAGTATTTCTTGACGAATACTGAATGAATGATGACAATTCTACAAAGAAGCTGTATTCACTGTATTTACTGCAAGCCTATGAAATGAGTCAATGCGCATATCATGTACGCACACGCACACACATAGGCACGCACACACACGCAAGCACCCACAATAAAATACATGCAACGTGACTCACCGATACACTCTTCTCCTCATCCTGACCCTTCTTGTTTTCGCAGGTCAGTTTAATCACATGGTAACACTGGGTCACAATGTGTGCTGTATACACCTGTGAGTGGGGCAACACAAGGGGGCAAGTGAGTGAATGGAGACGTAGGTAAGAACAGTTGGGCTTATGTCCTAAAATGAAGTAGGTTCTTGCGTTTGTAAGGATGCCCCCACTCTGCACCCATTCCCATTTGAGTGATCATCAATGCTTCAGATAAAATTACATGTAAAGATATCACAGCAAGGGTCATATGAGGAGGTGATAGTGCTCACTGGGTATTTATTTTATTTTTATTATTATTATTATTATTATTATTATTATTATTAATAATAATAATAATAATTATTATTATTATTATTAATTATTATTATTATTATTATTACTAGTTCAGAGGCTTTATAGGAGCCCCCTTCCCTCTATCTCTCCCATTCATCTTGGGACTGTCTGGGCTTTCTTGATTGCTTCTCTGCACCGAGCAGTGGGGGCCCCCATCTCCGATCCCTCAGGCAGTCAGCAAACACCTCCAGACTGGGACATAAACCCAGAGAACACAGAGTGCTTTCTGCTCACTGGCCCATCCTGCATTGGGGCCCCACCCCCATTTCACCTGAACAAGCCCCGATTGACGGGGACGTCAAGGAAGCAGGGGGACGTGAGGTGAAGCCATACTGCACTGTCCAAGACGTGAGCATTTTCAACATGCCAAATGTCAACCTGCCAAAGGACGTCTGTAGCAGCTGAGAATAACCCCCTTTTGATCAGTCAATACACTAGGCTGTGTGTGTGTGTGTAGGTGTTCAGATATATGTGCGTGCATCTGTATATGTACATGTCAGTGTAAGAATTTGCATATATATACACTAGTGTGTGTATGTGTGAGTATATGTGTAAATGCAAATACGTACAGTGCAGTCCGTAAGTTATACTTCAGCAGTTACATTATCAATGATGATAACACCCCCACCACCATATTTATTTCACAGATTGGGGGGGGGGGGGTTGCTTTGGTTTTTGGGCAGTTCCTTTTAGCCTCTACACTTTGCTCTTGCCATCACTCTGATCAAAGTCAATCTTGGTCTAATCTATCCACGATACCACAATATTCTCCAGGCTCTTTTCAGTACTTCTTAGCAAACTGTAACCTGGGCATCCTGTTTTTACCAGCTAACTAGTGGTTTGCATCTTGTAGTGTAGCCTCCGTAACTATGTTTGAGAAGTCTTCTGCGGAGAGTAGTCACTGACACATCCGCGTCTGCCTCCTGAAGAGTGTGTCTGATCTATCGGACAGGTTTCTGATCTATCGGATTTTATTCATTATGGAATTCTTCGGTCATCAACTGTAGAGGTCTACCTTGGCCTATCAGCTCCTTTACAATTACTGAGACTCCATAATGGCATTTTTGCTTATGTTCACAATAACAGGCTCCAAAGGCAATCAAATGCCTAGCTTTCTTACACTACACTAACGAAGCAATTGAATACACCTGACTAATCTGAAATGGCTGAAAAGCCAACTGTCCAATTACTTTTGGTCTCATAAAATTGGGGGACTATGTATATAAGGGATGTAATTCTTACACGGATCATCCGATATGGATGTAAATACTCTCAATTAGTCATTAGTCCATTTCAAATCTTGCTGGAATACAGAGCCAAAAGAATAGAAATGGTACCACTGTCCAAATACGTATGGACTGTACTGAATGTGTGTGTCTGTATACAGAGTTATGGTGTGTGGAGAATAAGGGGGAACAGCTGAAGGTGTTCTGTGTGTTTGTGGAGAAGTAATATTAAAGGGTGGAGCACCACACAAATTTCTGTGGTGTTATTTCTGGACGCCAACTTCAGAGTCCCATCCCCATCCCCCAACACCATGTCCTGGGGGCAGCCCAAAGGAAATGGGCAGGTGGTGGGGGGGGGGATGGGGTAGACAGAACAAGGTCTCTGTCACATGGAAATGGCATTAAAAAACAGAATCTCCACATTTATGTAATAACCTGTCAGGCCTCCCACACACTGCGAGCATGTGCAGAACCCATCAGTATGCACCTTCATCAGCAGGTAGAGAACAAACAGCACTCCGAATATCTATGGTCATGTGAGCCAGCTCCTTCGGCTGTAGCTCCGTCCGCCTGTCATATACGTCTGTGCAGGAGAGAAGAGCAGGAGATGAGAGATCAGGCACAGAGAGAGGAGAGATGAGAGTAGAGAGAGAGAGAGAGAGAGAGGAGAGAGAGAGAGAGAGAGAGGAGAGAGAGGAGAGGAGAGAAGAGAGGAGAGAGAGAGAGAGAGAGAGAGAGAGAGAGAGAGAGAGAGAGAGAGAGAGAGAGAGAGAGAGAGAGAGAGAGAGAGAGAGAGAGAGAGAGAGAGAGAGAGCGTGGCAGAAACACGCTGTTAATGAGAGAGGTCTAGAGGAGAAGGGCCAGACTGGTCAAAGCTGACAGGAAGATGCAGTAATGCAAATAATCAGGCATTACAACCAGTAGTATACATAAAAGCATCTCTGAACACACAATGTGTCAAACTCTAGGTGGATAGGCTACAGCAGAAGACTTAATAAGTGTAAAAGTCCCAATAAATACCTAATAAAGTGCTCACTGGGTGTATGAAAAATCAATAAAGAAAATCAATAAATCACTGATGCAATGAACCATACAAAACAACAATCAAAATACAAATCCTGATGATATACAGATTAGATCCAAAACAAGACTGAAAAGAAAAACCTAAATAAAAATTGCATAACCAAACAAAGGGAAGATGAGACTCAGTCTTAGTTCTGGGGGACAGTAAGGGTGAGGAACATGTGAGATGCAGGGTACAGGGGTAAATGTGCATTGGGCTCACCACTAGACGGTCACCCCCCTCAAAAGTGGGGGTCCCTGGGGTCCCCCAGGGGCCACTGAAGATGGATATCACGCTCATCCCCAGATCCAGGTACAGCTGGACGAGGAAGGGGACCAGGTGTTTGGAGACGCCCTGGGGGATGAACGGAGAAACAGGTGAGGCACAGACCGAGATGTTTCGCTACATATCCATCATTTCAGATATCATCTGAATACTGACGTACTAATCAAACACTGAAAGAACACCTACTATGAGGGCTGTTCCAGGTAGTCAACATTTACCTTGCAATTATCATCACATACTGGTATTGGAGGTGTATTAAATGGGAAGAGTTTACTAGACTAAAATATGAAGATGTATTGAATGTGTAAACAAGAAATAGTACTAATTCCTTTTGAAATAATAATTTTGTACAGATATTTACTGCAAGTTCACTTGATTGGAAACCCATTAAACGGCCGCACCACTAATTGTTTAAAATGTAAATGGCGTGCTTCATGGGCAGTTGGTGTGTGATTTGTCCTGGAAGTTGACTCACTGACAACAGCAGTGAACAATCATAATAAACTCTCCTGTCTACTCAGCAACGCTAGTCCATCCCTCTCCCTCTTTTGCAATTGGTTGTTTATTATCTGTATGGCTGTCCACCAAGCCACCAAAACAAAATATTTGGTTGGTAGTTCACGCTAGCAGAGCTCCAGACTGCGACTTTTCTTGGTGATACGAGTGAATTTTTATAAAGGTTGCATCAGATATGCTCTTCTGCATACCACTGTTGTAATGTGTGGTTATTTGCATTAAGCTGGTGTACAGGTCTATCAAATAAAGTGCTCACTGAGTGTTTAATACATCATTAAAGGAAAAAGAGTATTATCAAGAAGCCACTTTTTCTGCTGATTTCTCTGTATTGTTGTATATTGCATATTGTTTGTTGTTTGTGTGTTGAATTTCATGACATTTTGTCCAAAAGAAGACGGTGAAAAACATTGACCAATGCATACGCATCTCTCAGCTCCTCCCTCTCTCTCTCTCACACACACACACACACACACACACACACACACATACACATACACACAGACAGACACACAGACAGACACACACACACACACACACACACACACAGACACAAACACACACACAGTCAACATGTGTTCATGTGGCTGAAGCATCATACTGAGATATGCATGTACGTGTGTGCATATTGCCAGAGAGCTGGAAAACTGCAAGGATTTTCATGTTTAACCACATCCATAAATATTGAAACAAGTTCTCCTTTCTTCTGTCTCAAAATACTGAGCAAATATTGATGTGTCGGGAAGGGAGAAACCAAAAACATTTCATACATGCGGCTCTTTTTTAACATCTTTTTTCAGGGGTATGTTCTGAGCGTGCTCTGTTCAGCTGAGAGGAAAGTTCTGGAAAATCAATCATGAATTAGTGTATTTGGAGCCCCCACATTCCTCAGACCCTCTTAGGGTTATTACAGTTCTGTGAGACGGGGAATTGAGCCAGGGAGGAGTGGCTTTATTGGGGGGGAGGGGATGAAGAGGGTAATTGATAGGGCTGACGAGACTGAATGGGGGCGGGCAGAATCATTTGGGGGTGGTTGTCTCAGTACAAATGCTCAGGACTCATATTCTGCAGTCGATCGGTTTGATTGATTGACGAGGCACGGTTACCTTGCGAAGTCCAAACAGAGCTAAGATGCACGAGATCAGCATCATAAGCAACAGCAGGAAGTTAGAGGTGGTGTCAACTGGAGAGAGAGCAGACAGACAGCGGCACTTTACAACAGACATCAACACGCAGTCATTACACTTTAACACTGTACCACTGACACAATGACAGCCAGTATAACTCAGAAGTAGAATTACTGACAGAGCCAGAAGCACATACAGGCAATATAACAGACAAAGGTACAGAATCAGGGTCAGTAACTCACTCTTATCACTGGTGCAGAGAGAGACAGTGTCAGAGACACACAAGACACTGACACACAGACAGACGCGTTAACCCTGTGATAGGAACACAGAGAGACAATACCACCATATTAAAGTCGCAGAGAGACAATATCACTGATAGAAAGAGTGGAAACAGACAACCTAAAAAGATTTCACATTACAGTTACAGAAAGACATAGACCTTCCGACACAGAAATTCATGTTTTCTATTCACAGACTACATATTGGCCACTTTATATTTTACATTGAAGTTGCCGTCAGTGGCAGGAGATAAACCTACAGAGACCCCGTGAAGGCAGGTGCTTATGAATATTCATTAGCAGTGAGACTGTTGCTTGTTTGATTCGAATTTGAATCTATTGATGTGTGCAAAGCCCATGAATCTGCCAATAAATTCAAAATCCAGATATGTTTTCCGGACCTGAATATTCATGAGTGCCGAGAAAGCTAGCGCTCTTTCAGCAGAACTATTCATCAGAAACAGGAAGGAACACAGGGTGCAGCATCTTGTTTCTAGCAAATAAACAAGAGGCGCATCAGCCAAAAAAACAGGAAGTCCGAGGCTACAGACTGAGGTAGGGACACAGAGAGACAGAGAGACAGGATATCAGACTAACACAAACAGAGCAAAGAAATAACAGCAGCACAGATACAGATTGATAATGTATTACCTTGTACTACCATAGACATATAGTAATGGGCATTTGATGCAATAAAGGGTTTGTAAATGTTACTACACTAAGCTTTTGTGAGTTTAATGGAAATAAAAAAGCCCTGCCAATAATATTGAGCAGACCATTAAATCCTGCTCCAGTGCAGTAATTCACATGCAAGCACAGTTGTATTAAATGGAAAAGCCAGGGACCCAAACCCAGAGCCATGGACACCAGGAACAGACAGAGGGAGCGACATCACATGGAGACAGGAAGACATTGAGTGAAAGCGTGTTTCTGAGCTTCAGCGGGGGTGAAAACATCTCCACTGGGCTACTCACATATCAGCTGGCCGTGGGTCAGGCTCTCACTGTGGACGAATCCACAGAGATCCTTACCATTGAAGATCCAAACTGTGATGTCGAAACATACCATCAGCGTGGAAACCTGCATCCACAAACACATACAACCAACATGTGGTTAAAGCAGGATGTTGAAATAAGAGGAAATTTCCACTCCACTGAAAACATGACCATAGAGAGATAACCTAGCATTTCTTAGCATGCTTGTGTGTTTGTGTGTGTGTGTAAAAGGAGACACACAGAAAAAGAAAAAACAAACAAACTTGGGGACAGGCACAGTATGAAAGACCACAGCGATACCTGGAAGTGGTGTGACTCTTGAGGCCAAACAGAGGAAACGGAGGGAGGAGTAAGGTTTCACAAAAAAAAAGTACAGAAGGGCACGTTCATTCCGCACAGTGAATGCAACTGTGTCATAGACCCCTCTTTTGAGTCAATTCTTCCTGCCAACACCAACAGCTCTGTGGCCAGCAAGTCAGGAAGACAAATTGTTTGATTAAAAAGGCACCCAAAATTACATAACTGAGGCCTTATTTCCACATGAAACTCATTTCCTAATTTCTGGGCCTCTCATAAGGTTGTTGATGCAGAAGGACACAAAAATGGTGAAATGCAGTTAAACATGCGAGAAACAGTTTGATATGCTGCGCATTTTAGCAGTTAAATATTCACACATTCTCATTACATTCCTGGTATTTTAAATACATAATCAATTAAATTTGAGTATTTGAAATCAATAAATGCAAAGTTAGCCAAACAAACCAATAATTAAACTATTTCCACATTTGGCATTATCTTCACAGCACAAGGGTTACACATTTCTCAAGGTTTCCTGTTGGAGGACATTGACCAGTGTGCTAGAATTAAAAGTGCGTGCAAACCTTTTTTTACAGAGAGAAAATGGCGGAGTTCCCGTTTAGCACCTGTAATGGTGCTTCTCTCTTAAAGTGCCAGTACCACCCACCCCATACAGCAAGTTCACAGCCACCTCTTAAAGTATATAAAGCATCTCACCCAACAGAAACTATAACTAAACTAACTTGAATGACAAACTTAAAAAAGGTGCTACCCAGTCTAAAAGCAGGCTGGGTGTTCTTAGTTATTAGATAAAAATGTAATGGCATTTCACTTCCGGTCTGTGACTGAAATGAAGATTTTCATCAGAGAAGAAAGCTCAAGTTTGCCCTTCCTTGTGTACAATGAACTGTATATAACTGTATATAATAACATCAATTATGGTGTTTTAATGAAACACCACATACTTATGGATGGAAAAAGCTGTGTAGAAACAAACAGTTTGTTCTAAACGACAAAGTAAACAACCAGAGGGGCCTGATAAGCGCTGATTAAAGCACGTTCAGTGTGCGTGAGTGAGGAGTGGAGTACGCGCAGGTGTTACCAGGTAGTAGGTGATGAAGACGAAGGCAGCGGTGCGGACATCGCAGCACAGGCTGCGGGAGACGAGGGCCAGGTGGACGTCACGCATGGTGGCAGAGTTTCAGACTGCCTGACTGCAGGGAAGAAGTGAGGGAACAAGCAAGTAGCTGCAACTAACCAACAACTTCCTTCCTGAGAGCAGTGCAGCACGGTGTCAAAGACTAGTGCGAAATAACATGCATGCAAACGCTGACAACGCCCACATACAGAAGCTCAAACACCAATAACCACATCCGGAAACTCAGGCCAGCTCGCACGTATAGATTCACACACACGCACACAAACACATACACACACACGCATACAAATGTCTCAAATGTGATATACAGTCAGGTCCATAAATATTGGGACATCGACACAATTCTCATCTTTTTGGCTCTATACACCACCACAATGGATTTGATATGAGACGAACAAGATGTGCTTTAACGGCAGACTTTCAGCTTCAGTTTGAGGGCATTTACATCCAAATCAGGTGAACGGTGTAGGTATTACAACAGTTTGTATATGTGCCTCCCACTTTTTAAGGGACCAAAAGTAATGGGACAAATTAACAATCATAAATCAAACTTTCACTTTTTAATACTTGGTTGCAAATCCTTTGCAGTCAATTACAGCCTGGAACGCATAGACATCACCAGATGCTGGGTTTCATCCCTGGTGATGCTCTGCCAGGCCTCTACTGCAACTGTCTTCAGTTCCTGCTTGTTCTGGGGGTATTTTCCCTTCAGTTTTGTCTTCAGCAATGAAATGCATGTTCAATCGGATTCAGGTCAGGTGATTGACTTGACCATTGCATAACATTCCACTTCTTTGCCTTAAAAAACTCTTTGGTTGCTTTCGCAGTATGCTTCGGGTCACTGTCCATCTGCACTGTAAAGCGCCGTCCAATGAGTTCTGAAGCATTTGGCTGAATATGAGCAGATAATATTGCCCAAAACACTTCAGAATTCATCCTGATGCTTTGGTCAGCAGTCACATCATCAATAAATACAAGGGAACCAGTTCCATTGGCAGCCATACATGCCCACACCATGATCATGAGCAGTTCCTTTCCTTCTCCATACTCTTCTCTTCCCATCATTCTGGTACAAGTTGATCTTTGTCTCATCTGTCCATAGGATGTTGTTCCAGAACTGTAAAGGCTTTTTTAGATCAAATCCATTGTGGTGTATAGAGCCAAAAAGAGGAGAATTGTGTCGATGTCCCAATATTTATGGACCTGACTGTATATGAACATTGGTTTTGGCATTAGTCTGGTTGTCAAACTACTGGTCAGTAAAGGACTAGCGATGCTCCACCTAGGCACAGACTGGTCTTTCATAATTGGAAAA
Source organism: Conger conger (assembly GCF_963514075.1). Taxonomy (NCBI): domain Eukaryota; kingdom Metazoa; phylum Chordata; class Actinopteri; order Anguilliformes; family Congridae; genus Conger; species Conger conger. The sequence goes on from NC_083768.1 coordinate 25,002,184, forward strand.
TGTAATGTTGCAGGTACAAGAGCTGCAAATACCTTCCTCTGTGTGTGTGTGTGTGTGTGTGGAGGGGGGGGGGTGTATGTGTGTGTGCATGTGTGTACGTATGTGTATGGGCATGAAATGTCTGGAGGACAAAAGCTCATCTGTGAAAAATATTTAGAACAAAGCTCTCACAGGCAGTTGCCAGGCCAACCAAAACAGCCATCCGGAGAGACAGGAAGTGACGGGGGGAGCTGCCTGGGCAGTGTGAGCTGGAGGAAAAGAGGTCTGTCTGACTGCATTTCTGAACTTTCACTTTCACAGGCATGAAGCAAACAACAAAACAGGGGTTCTGCGTAAACAGCAGCTAGGCTCGTCCAACATATCCAACATGTCAGAGTGTGTGAACATTTAGTTCTACATGAAATAATACACAGGGTAGCAGACATGGAGGAATAGCTAGGCAAACTGCAGGAAAGACTGGTGGACAGAAGGAGAACTCAGGTTAGAGGGACAGATAGAAGCAAAGGAATAACAGGATAAAAGGAATGAGAAGACAGAGGGAGGAAAAGGGGAAACAGGGAGAGGCAGAAAAACAGAGAAAAGAGGCAGAAGTGGAGCTCCAGATAGAGAAACCCTTAGAGGGAGGGAAGATGGAGGGAGCAGGTAGGAGGAGGGGTCGGTGGGCTGGTGGCTGGGGACGCATAAATCCAGCAGCAGGAGCAGAGTGGGAATGTTTGTCTCCCGCTTCCTCAGACAGGGGCTCCCCGCAGGGCCTCTGGGCTCCAGGAACAGCCCCCGCTTCAGCTTTCTTGGGAAGCTGCCCTTCGCCTCAATGCTGAGGGATTCTGGGTAAGGGGGGAGGGTGGGGGTGTGGGCACCTGAATGGGTGCTTGTTGCCTCTCTGGGCAACAGAGTGAAGGATCTATTTAGAATTCAGAGAGCTTTATGCAAACCCTGAAAAACACACACACACACGCACACAGGCACACACACACGCACACACACAGGCACACACACACGCACACACACACACACACACACACACACAGGCACACAGGCACACAGGCACACAGGCACACGCACACACGCACACAGGCACACACACACACAGGTACACTCACACGTGCATACACACAGATGCACACACACACAGGCACGCGTGCATACACACACACAGGCACACAGGCACACAGGCACACAGGCACACAGGCACACAGGCACACAGGCACACAGGCACACAGGCACACTTTGGGAAGCTGGAAGAGGAGGGCCTGAAGTTCCTTAATGAGCTGTACCAGGGCCGGGCCATAAGAGCATGAAGCTGGCTGTTGTGTGTATGATCACGTGTGGGGAAAGTCAAACCTCCTTTAAAGTTGAACTCTCAAAGGAAAACTCTGTCTTTGATGCAGGTCTGTGAGCTCTGCCCAGAGGGACAATCAATCCTCGTTTGACAGAACAGTTCTGTTCACTCAGTGAGCAAGCGAGCGAGCACTCTGCAGCAGCAAGATCTCCCACCACCCCACCCCCCATGTGTGTGAATTCACACATTCACACTGGGGGCAGGTGATTTTCTGATATAGTTTCTGTATTCGTGCATGCTTTTGATTGGCCCAGTTTTTGTCGATGTTGTAGATACACGCTGAAGTTTCCAGCAACCTGTTGGTTTCACACTTGCTAGTATAAGGGCAATTATGGGTTCAGAGTTTAAAGCAATTTCAAGCATCTCCAAAGCAGCTTTTATTGCAACATTATGCTTACAGAGGTTGAATGTGTATATTACCTGATTATTTATCAAAAAGAGAAGTGTTGGTTGGGACAAACCTGAAACCACTACAAAGAAATGATCACTGGCTTGATATATAAAAAATATTTATCTTTATAATTGTGATGATAAACAATAAGAAATTAATGTGTTCAGAGGTTCATTTGTAAACATAACATCGCCACACTGGCCGCTTTGGAATTACTTGAAGTGCATTTTTTCCTTTAAGCCTCAGCCCATGAATGCCCCATACCAGCCTTTGTAAAGCCGGCAGACCATTAGAAAGTTCTGTAAATATTTAAAATAGCCTTCCACACACAACCGTCTGGGCCAATGGAAAACATACGCGAAAACTGAGAAAATATTCTAGAAGACGAAAGTGAAATTAAAAATGTTTGAAGGTAGTGATGAAACGGCACCCTCTGGTGTACAGATGAAGAATCGCAATGTCTCCGTGGAGACACCATGGATTCACAACAGAGAGATGAGCCTGATTTAATATCCAGATTACCTTTGCGCTAACATTCCCAATAATGTCTCACACAACATGTCATAATTTCATATCCAAACTATTTGTACTCGTGGCATATCTGTAAGGGCAGAGATATTTTTTTACCACTGATAGTGTGATGTGTTGAGTCAAACACAGGAGGGCGAAAGAGACAAAGCAGGCTTTTTCAACCGCCTCTTCCAGCTCATGCCAACATTCTCAAATCTAAAAACATCCAATCAGATTTTACCTTCTTTGAGTTAATATCTCATCTTATTTGTCACATTTTAGATATTTAGATGTATTCTGGTTCAGTTCACCTCAGGCTAATGGTTTTTGTGAAAAAGTAGATTTAGAGCAGCTTGAAAGGTGAACCTGACAGTGAACCCAAACCTCATCTGTACCGGGTCACTCGATCCAGCCGGCGTGGCCGCAGGCTTCTGTTCCACCCCAGCAGCTACACACCTGATTCCACCATCTCTGCTCAGGACTGTGATTAGTAGAGTCAGGTGTGTAACTGCTTGGCTTGAACAGAAGCATGCACTCACACCAGCTCTTTCTGGGTAAGATCCAGTATTCCTGGTATATACAGTGCTGTGAAAAAGTATCCCCCTTCCTGATTATTATTATTATTATTCCTATGGTTTCAGATATTTGAATGTAATATTAGACAAAAGGATCTTAAGTAAATGTAAAACACATTTTAAAAATTATTTAATTTATTTCATGAAAAGTTCAAATACACATGAAAAAGTAATTGGTAATTGATTAATTCTCAATCAACCAATTAATCAAATTTAATTGATAACAAAAAACAGCTCATTGAACACAGCCCGGCTTGATTGTACCCAGCCCTGTTGAATCTAAACGTCACTCAGAGTGAAGCAGTTACCACAAAGTTTAAAGTCACGCCACAATTTAAGGAAATTCCAGAGAGATGAGGTGAAAAAAAGTTTTTTGGAATATACCATTCAGACTGATATAGGGTGCAGTGATGACTTATCTAGGAAGTCACAAACCAATCTCAGAAGAAGATCCAAGGAACTCTCTAGCCTTAGTTAAGTTATGTGTTTATGACTACACAATATGAAATGGACTGGGCTAAAATAGGATTCATGGGAGAGTAGCAAGGTGGAAACCACATTTTCAAAAAAGAAACTGGATAATCCCCAAGCCATTTGAGACAATGTTCCACAAACAAATGAGTGAAAAGTAGAATTTCTTGAATTACACGGGTCCCATTATGTCAGGCATAAAGCAAGTACAGCATTCCCCAGTAAGGACATCATACCATTATGTCAGGCATAAAGCAAGTACAGCATTCCCCAGTAAGTATCATACCAACAGTCAAGCAAGGTGATATTAGAGTGAATTTGTCTAAATAAAAGCAGTTGTGCAAAGAAGACTCGGCTAAAATTCCTCAGAGCGATGTGAAGGACTGGTATAAAATTATAGGAAGTGTTTGGTGGCAGTTAATAACCGCTTTTTGCAGTTGCTGCCAAGCTTAAGTTAAGGGGCAATTATTTTTCTTCAAATTAATGAAATAAAAATGGAAAAATGTATTTTGTGTTTACTCCGGTATCCCTTTGTCTAATATTACATAATGCTACATAATACTAAGCTATGCACTTTTAATCAATTTTCAAATAATTCTAATTTTCTAAAACACACAGATCCAGTAACTTAGACATTTTTAGATTTCACTTGCCAGTGACATTGAATAACTGAGAGATTAAACTAACAGCATACTAGCAAACATATTTCACATTCAAAGACCTGCTCATAAAAGTGTTTTGCCAAAAGGGTTGCCATACCAAAGAGAAGGATGTGTTCTGTTACATGAAGATAAGATCATGATGCATTATGGGCAAAATGGAGGCCAATGTCCATTGCTGCTATGCTCTTACCATATTAACTTTAAATGTTTGCTTTTACAAGCTTTTACAAAGTAGCTTCAGGCAAACTGACAACTGCACAAATAAAAAATAAGGCTATTTCTGCTCGTTTTCACTCAATATTTGTATTTTAAGTTGACATAGTAAAAGCCATTTAGATTTTAGCGGTTTAGCGGATTTTAGCAGAGGAAGGTCTGTTTCTAAAAGCAGCATAGCTGATGGTACTGGGGCTTATTTTGGTTGGCCAATATCATAGTTTTAGCTTTTTTTGCAGAAAGATAATCTCATATTGGTTTAGACGGGAAACCCAGGTGAGTTATTGGCACTGTAAACTCTCTCCATATTTGCTTTTTTGTCAACATTTTAACATCGGTTTTCATACCTCACACACTATGAGGGAACATTTGCAATAATATTTGCCCCTTTAGTAAGCACAGTCCATGATCCAGCTGGACTGATTCCTTCACACGCTCACTCTTCATCATCCTCTCAAGTAACACCTCTCACTTTCCCCACTCTGCCATTTTATACTGTTTATACTTCCTGAAATTCCTGAAATTATTTCTACCTTTAAAATATAAATAAATAGCTCATTATCTCCCCCTCCAGCAGACGATAAACATCTGTATGCTGTGCTATACTGAATGTATCTCTATTTCAACTCCATTAAACATAGTTCATTTGTATGATGATTGTGGCAAATTGTGGCAAAGTTGTACAAAGGCATTTGAAACAAAACTAATTAAATACATGATTTAAGCAAGCAAGATAAATAAAAAAATAATTGTAAAAAATCAAATGGATTTAGTACTCTATTTAGTTAAAAATAGTTTTTAGGTTTCAATGATGCCGTGTGAAGCGTAAGTGCTTGTCTTTGGTTTTATGGCACTCCACGGTCCATTTTAATTTGACTGAACGTACTTATAAATATACACACCTATTACTCCCATATACTACAAAGAATCGCGAATAACCTTTTTAATCTTTATGAAAAGTTGGCAGATTGAGGGGGGCATACGCCCATGAACAGCTCCTTGTACTTGCATGTATACTCCATTAGAGGTCGCTGTTCACTCATCTGCTAAATTACAGCCGCCGTACCTACTCCAAACAATCCTGCACAGCTGCACAGCTGCACAGCGGTCGTGGTTTGTGTGAATCCAGCGTTATGTTTGGCCTGCTATTTTATCGCCATTATTTTTAATTCTTATAACAACCACAGTTTTCTTTTTCTTTTAACCCGTGATGATGTGGACAGGAAAAAAAATCTGTGGCAAACATTTATGCAAACAGGCATATGAATCAGTAGAATGAACAGAACCAATGCTTTTGAACGCACAAATCCTTCATTTATTTAGTGTTTGTCCCAAATACTTTTAAACTCTTTTAATTAATGTCCAGCATGTTGCAGAAAGAACCTAGGGCACGACAAACAACAAGTAACTTATATTACCATCCCCGTTGGACAATATTCAACTTATTCTGTGCAAAACGTCAACTAAATGCCCGGGCGGGCCCCCGCAGACAGGTGGTGTACCTGGGGCAGTCAGAAGTGGATGGGGGAGAAGTCACAGCTGAAGGGGGGCTCAGTCTCCGTGGTGCGGGTGTCTGGCGGCTGGCTCTGATTGGACTCGGGTGGCGGGTCGTATTCAGGTTTCACGGCGATGCCGCCGGGGTCGTGCCCCATCTTGGCGCCGGGCAGGGTCCGGTCGGCCCTCTCCGGGATCTGATACTGGGGCCGCAGGGTGGAGGCCGGGGGCAGCTGCAGGGGGGCCAAGGGGCCCACGGGGCCCCTCTGAACGGGCTGGAACACGCTCTGCCCCGGTCCCGTCGCGGGCCTCTGCATCTGGATGTAGTGCTGGGTGGAGAGCAGGCCCGGGGCGGCGCTGGGGGCGTACTGGGTGCGGTGGAACACCGCGGGAGGGAACTGGCCGACCTGGCCGTACGCGTCGCTCCACGGGCAGGCCTGAAACGCGCCCAGCCCGCCTGCACCGGGGGGCACGCGGGGTCAGGGGAACAGGAAGAGGTCTGAGAACGATCACAGGTAACAGGTCCCGGAGGCGTTACATAACAACTTACGCAGGCAGCTGACCAATGAGACTGCGTGAGAGAGAAGCAGTGTCTCTCCACCCAATCCAAAACACACACAAACAGTGACACATACAGTAAATATGCACACACATGCACACATTAGCACATACACACACATTCACACGCACACAGCTTTATGCAGACAAACACACAGGCGTAAACACACACACACACACATACACACAGATATATACAAACACACATCTCTGAGTGTTCAGAGATGTTCTTATGCATACCACTGTTGTAATGTGTGGTTATTTGCGTTACGGTCATCTTCCTGTCAGCTTCAACCAATTTGGGCCCTTCTCCTCTGACCTCTCTCATTAACAACGCATTTCTGCCCACAGAACTGTTGCTCACTGGATGGTTTTATTGTTTTTCACACCATTCTCTGCAAACTCTAGAGACTGCTGTGTGTGAAAATCCCAAGAGATCAGCAGTTTCTGATATACTCAAATCACATCAATCATTCAAGCGCCAACAATCATTCCACGGTCAAAGTCACTTTTCTTCCCCATTCTGACATTTGGTCTGAAAAACAGCTAAACATCTCGACTAAATCTGAATGCTTTTATGCATTTAGTTGCTGCCACATGATTGGTTGATTGCATTAACAAGATGGTGTACAGGTCATCTTAAAAGTGCTCACTAATTGCATACATACTGACTACTTTTTACATAAAAACTTGATCAAGGCTGTCTGAGATCAGAAGCAAGGAGCCAACCAATGTCTGCAGAAGAACTGTGGCTCCAACATGCTTGGAACAACCTCCCTGCTGATTGTCTTAGCCAACTCTGTCCTGCAGTTCTATATCTCAGAGAAGTGATGCAGTTTTAACGCCGAAGGGTGGTCACAAAAAATATTGATTTGATTCAGTTTATAACTATTCTGCCAAATTACTCAAATGTAATGCAAAATTTATACATTTATACATTTATTTAGGACCTTTCATTGAATTATTTTTGAAAGAATCTTATCTGTACAGAATGTTATACAGGTGTCTTGAGACTTTTGCACAGTACTATATATATAGATATATATATATATATATATATATATATATATATATATATATATATATATCCGCTTCTCATTGGCCTCCACTGGCTTCCCATTGCCGCACGCATCCGTTTCAAGGCCCTAGTGTTGGCATTTCAGGCTGCTAAGGGGACTGCCCCACCTTACATACAATCCCTGATCACTCCCTACTCCCCAGCTAGACCACTCCGGTCTGCCAGCTCTGGTCGCCTTACGGTTCCCTCTCTACGTGCACCTGGCGGTCGAGCTGCACGTTCACGCCTGTTTTCCGTTCTGGTTCCTCAGTGGTGGAATGACCTGCCTACCACTGTCAGAACAGCAGAATCCCTCCCTCTATTTCGACGCAGACTCAAAACCCACCTTTTCAAACTCTACCTTAGTCCTCCCTCCTGATTTCCCCTGCCCCTCCTTTCTGATATCCCTATCCTTGTCTAACCCCCCCCCCCAAAAAAAATTCTGATGACAACTATGTTTAGAACAGCATTTCCTGTGTATTTTGCTAGTTTCTGGATGTGATGCTCTGACTTATGGTAGAACCTATGCACTTGTAAGTCGCTTTGGATTAAAAGCGTCTGCCAAATGACTAAAATGTAAAAATGTATATATATATACACACACACACACACACGCACACACACACACACACACTCTTCTCACCGTGCACTCCTGACTGCAGGAGAAACTGTCCCCCACTCTGAGACTGGAAGTAGGCCTGTCCCCCGGTCGTGTAGGTCACCACCCCCGCATTGCCCCCGGTCCCAAAAGTCAGGTAAGACGGCGGGTTGTTGTCAGGTGGGGTGGGCGCGAGGCTGGAGGAGGGGGCCAGGTAGGACAGGCGGGGGTACTGGCCCAGGTTGGAGGCGGGCAGAAGGCTGCCGTGCTGCTGAGGGTACGGGTTGAGCTGGTACGACAGAGCGCCGCCCTGGTGGCCGCTATGGAGGTAGTGCTGCGTGTCCACCTTCACTGTGTTCCCCACGGCCTCGCTGTAGTCGAAAATGGAGCTGGAGGTCCTGCGGCACACAACACCCACAATGCCGAGTTCACTCCCGCTCAGGGTTAGCTTGCACAGGCTAAAGATACCTTCATAAAGATACCTGCTGAAGTCACACGCACCACCTCACCGTCTCTTCTCCTTTCTGCTGTAGTACTGAAGAACAAAACTGTCACCACGCACAAGCTGAGCATTGACAAACTCAAAGTGCTTTTCTACTTTCTTTTCTGTATTTTGTTCCTCACTATTCACTGTGATGAAAGGATTTTGGCAGCTAGCATTACTGACTGGAGGAGATGTGTTCAGTTCTAAGCCTACAGGACACAATGATATTAGCATCTTTATTCACATGATGTTATGATATTGACCAGAATTCTCCTAACTAGCCTTAATCCTACCCAAAACCATTCAGCATTGAATGTAATCACTAATCCAGCCTATGGTCTATGATAATCATTAAATTCCTCTCTTAGGAGATGTGAATGTTTTTCAGGAGAATTTTCAGTGCATGAAAAATATGAATAGAAAAATAAGGCTTCACCGTACCACCCATAGCACACAACTACTTAAAAAGCAACAGGGCGCCATCTTATCCAATTAAAGCACGAAGCCATGAAGCGCGACTCGGAAATAAATGCTAATCACGAGCAGATGGGGACAGGGGGCACGGGGTGCCGTCGGCAGCGGAGGCAATCAGCAGGAGACAGACTCTTCTACGCCTCAGCCAGGTAAAGCGGCTCAAACTGATCACAGCCACGACCGCCGGAAGCGGCTTTCAAACGGCGCATCCGTGAGCCCGCAACGCTATCATCCACAAGCCGGGAAGAACGCAAGCCGCTTTTCCATGCGGTAACCTTCTATTTGAGATAGCGCCGTAATAGCGACTGTGAAAATATCTAAAGTGATTTTCGACATTTTTTGTACTTTTTCTCCTGCTTAAAGCCAATTCTGAATGCCAAATCGTTGTTTATTTAAGGGTCAAATGCACGATACGCTTCCTCAAAACGTTTGGTAAACCTATAAACAATCTAAACAGGGGGAATGACTACACCCAGTTTACAACTGCTTTGAGGCTTAAGCCCGTTCATATGAGTTTTCCTACTAAGGCTACAATTTGGGATTTTCCTGTTTGAAACGGTCCTGGCCCTGTAGTGGATTCAGTAACAGGATATTAATGTCAGTATGGCATGAAATGTATATCTGGCCACGGGGCAATGGAAGCAGACGGCAGTTCCGAGCCATTTTCCATCAATAATATTTTATTTCAAATAGTTATTTTTGAAAAACTCTTGTCACAGAGATTTGCACAATACCTAATAACAGAATCCAGCTTTCAAGGCACACACTACTCAAGTCAGTAATTTGTGGGCAAGTGTTGCAGCCTATAAATTAACTTGAGGCTGGGAGCTATTTTTCCAGTAGGACTGACAAATAGCACTTGCCGCTCAGGAAATCACCAGCAAGTCTGCAGTCATTATTCCCCAAAACAAATAAAGAAGAATAACCTCTGTAATCTCTGTATCCTTCCATCAATGCCATATGAAAAAACTGAAGAATCATCCAAATATATAGTTGGCAGTATTTCACAGACATTTTGTATTCATCAGAGAAGGTCAGTGCAATCTCCCCAAACCCACACACACACACACGTCACACACATACAGGCTTTCCCATACACACCCACACTCACACATACCGTTACACACACATACCCTCTCTCTCTCACACACACACACAAACACACACACACACACACACACATACATACATATACACCCTCACTCATTCTCTCACAGACATTCACTCTCTCTGACACACACACACTCTCACCCACACACACACACACGCGCACACACACACACACACATCCTCACACACACATGCACACACACACACTCACCCACACATATCCTCACACACACACACACACACACACACACACACACACATATATATATACCATCACACACATACACCCTCACTCTTTCTCTGACACACACACACACACACATCCTCACACACACTCTCACCCACACACACACACACACACACACACACAGAGTGGCTCTGCAGGCCGTACCCCTGGCTCTCCTTGCCAGCGCTGTCTGGGTGGGGCGTGGTGAAGCTGTTGTCGGGCGTGTCCAGGAGGAGAGGGGCCAGGTGGTTGGGGGGGTTGTAGGAGGTGAGGAGGGGCAGACTGGCTCGGCGTAAGGGAGGCGGGCTCAGCATCACAGGGGGCAGGTGGTCCACTGCAGACCCTGCAGGACCTGTGGCTGTCAGACACTGCTGCCCGACGTCCCCTCCCGCTGCCACGCCTGGGACACAGACACAGCTGTCATCTCTCACACCAGTACACCCACTCACACACGCACACATACACGTACACACACGCACACGTACACGCACACATACACACACACATACACACACACATACACATACACACACACACACACGTACGCACACGTACACGCACGCACACACGCACACAGACATACACACACACCCACATGTGCACACATCCTCGCACACACACACACACACACACACACCCGCGCACGCGCACACACACACACACACACACACACACACACCTGCGCATGCACACACCCACCCACGCACACACACACACACCCACGCATACACACACACACACACACACACACACACAAACCCATTCACACACGCACACACACGCACACACACGCACACACGTACACATACACACACACCCGCGCGTGCACACATCCTCGCGCACACACACACATACACACACACCCGCGTGCGCACACACACACACACACACACACACACACATACACGCACACACACACACACACACAAACCCATTCACACATGCACACACACGCACACGCACACACACGCACACGTACACATACACACACACCCGCGCGTGCACACATCCTCGCGCACACACACACATACACACACACCCGCGTGCGCACACACACACACACACACACACATACATGCGCACACATACACGCGCACACATACACGCGCACACACACACACACACGCATGCATGCATGCACATATGCACAATACAAGGGGTTTAATTTATGGATGCCGTTATGCAGGTTCCCTCAGGCTTATATGCGGACAGCTGGGTGTTTAACAAAATGTGCAGTGGATGCAGCCAATTAAAACCCTGACTGAACTGATACAATCAGTCAGTATCAGTTTTAATATTCTGCATGTCATTAGTATTGAGCAAAAATGCTATCTCCGCTGTAATTGATTTTTTCAGCTTTTAATCCTTCCAGTTTCCAGTCACTATGACACTGAAGGCAACTGACTGAAATAAAAGGCGTCAAACACCAGAGAAGAACGTCTTTTGTCACATGGATTGGGATGTGAATCACTGTGCATACACTGCCTTGTAGGGTCAAGTTAAAAATATATACTGGGGTGATTTCATTAAGTGCAATTAAGTTTCCATAGTGTAAGAGTCAGCTGGGGAAGAATTCTAGTTTTCAGACTGAAATGAAAGCACAAAGGCTTGTGATTATGAGATGGGTCCAGACAGACTCAGTGCAGCTGCATACACAACAAGCAAACACAAACAGGCAGAGAGCAGAGCCTCACCCACAACACACAAACTACACTCTGAGGCCCTCAACTGCAACAAACAACAAAAAAGTGCAGCGGGGGACAGATCGGCCAAGCGGAACCCCCTGCGCTCCCCAAACCACCCACAAAATTCATTTTAATTGACTATTCGGGTAATGAACTGTGGGACTAATCCTTTAACACTCTGGACTAGGTGAACAGCAGAATACTAAGTAGTGAAGTGAATACAAGTCCCAGCATGCATCTGCAACATTTATATAACCGTTATGTAAACCATTCAAAACCATTCACTGACCAGCAGTAAACATAAAAAATGTTTATGAGCATACAATATATTCCACATTACACTGTTGGTTTTGTTACCCATCTACGGTACACATATAACCCACATCAATAAAGCAGTCCATAAAGCAGTCCATGTGGAAGGGGAGAAGGGATTTTTTTTGTGTGTTTTTTTGTGGCAACCCCCCCCCCCCACCCATTTCTGGGGATCAACTTGTCTGACTAAAACTGCCCATTATCCTGTTTTTAACTTTTTAACTGCCTTTTTTTCCCAGGCAAACTATGATTTAGCGACCAGCTGGGGACAATTTTGCGGTCACGTCACGCCACTGCAGTCTCTGGTGCACGGTTTAGTTCACCGCTCTGCAGTGCGGGGGGGGGGGGGGGGGAGCGGTCCGGTCACGTTCAGTCCTAACGGGACCCTAGTGGTCAGGCGTTTTAGAGCTGTGTTAAGTAACAGATACACAGGTGAAACAGACTACATTCTGCCAGTATGCAGGCTTTGTGCTTTAAACAGGCTTTCTTGTTTCTCAAAGTGGCAAAGAAGTCTGTTCATTGTTGTCATTGTACACTAAATTATGATTGGTTCACATATTAGCTGAAAGGAATGCAGCACTGCTAGCAGAATAGAGTGAGACCAAGAAAGCCAACTGCCAATTAGGACGAGTAGAGTTGCAAGTGCAAGAACAAAAACTATTCTTCATCCATGGAGTCAAGCTAGTGATTAAGTAAAGAGTCAAGTAAAAATGTCTCTCTCCATCTCCCTCCCGGCCAAAGAAACTCCGCGGGGGGGGGGGGGCACAAAGCAGGCAGCTTTGTGCCACAAAGCCAGCGTTTCATCCCTGAGACCCATGGTAGTGTGAGAAGAGTGCACCGCGGACTGGGAGCAGTCCTGTTTTATCATTGAATCAGTCAAACCAATCACACAAGTTTTGCTATGGAGAGGACAGTCTTTAAACAGGTAGACACAAAACGGATATTGAGAGCGTGTGCGTCCTGCAGCTGGGCCCTATGGGAAGTGAAGTTTCCTCGGGGAGAATCTTGCTCTCCTCGTAACGGGCGAGGCGCCTCTTCAGAGTAAGAGAAAGCTGACCTGATGTTGTGAGACAGAGCTGGCTGAGCACGCACGGTCCGCAGAGTGCCGTCAGTCATCTTTGTGTGACAGCTGTCAGACGCTGTGCGCTCCGGAGAATTACGATAATCACTTTGATGGCGCCATCAACTCGTTTAACAACTGCGCGCATTGCGACGTCTCGACGGAGTGATAGATCAAAGCGTCTGACAGCATCAGCAACTGTCCCAATTTTCTCCATTTCAATAATTGGAGAAAAATGGCTACATTTGCTAGCTTTTTACCTTAAATGCCTTCATACTTTTTTCTTTGTCTTGACATTATCTGACTGCATCATGCAAGTGGCGGCACTGCCGAGGGGTGTGAGCGCCCTCTGCTGGTGTGTGCAGTTACCGGTGGGGCTGGGGCAGCTGGCCAGGATGGTGTTGTAGTGGGGCAGGGCCTGGCTGGTCTGGGGGGTGACACGGGAGGCCTGCACCGAGTGGGGAGCCCCCCTGTGAAGAGACACGGATTGAGAAAGAATATTGGAGAGGGAGGGAGAGAGGGAGGGAGGGAGAGCGAGAGAGAGAGAGAGACCAGTTAAGGCATGAAAAATGTACAGTAGATTTAATGTTGTTTCACTTTTAAACGCTTAAATGTACACTTTTTTTTACCTATTTAAATTGCACAAAGGGCCAAATAATGAGCGCTGGAAAATAGCAATGCAGCCTTTTGATTTACTTGTGCACAATATTGGAGAAGAGCTGAGGAAGAACAGCTTTGTCTTCATTAAAATGTGCTGCCTGACATTCATACTGTACGTGCCCGGCCATACAGATGAAATGGACCAGAAAGATCCAGCAAAGCGGCAGACAAAATAACACATACATCCAATGATACCAGTGTCCACGGGGTTAAATACAAGCACAGACATGTACACAGACAACGCACAAGAATACGAACGTACACACATGCGCTCATTCAGATATACATAATCAGACCGGCATGTGTACACAGATGCTTATCCACACACAGGCAAACATGTACAAACACACACTCACATTAGATGGGCCCAAATGCCTTGGCAGAATGAATCATTAAGGTGCCTTAACAATACATTGTGTAAAAACCACAGGATAAAAACTGAGAATACATCCAGAAATCAAGGAGGAAGGAAGGAATAAAAGATGGCGGAAATGTGTAGGATGGAAGGATGGAGGGGAATCCGTAGGAGGAAGAGAGAAGTGAGTGGGAAATCTTGGCAGGGCCAGCATCAGCGGATAAGTGCAACACGATCACATTATGGAGGAACTTGAGCGAAGCGAAACCAGATACGAGAGCCAAAGCAGAGAAGATCAAGAGGAGGTGGGCTGATATGGAGCTGGAATGAGCAAAATCTCCAGCAGAAACAGTCCATTTCAAAATGGATGATAAACATAGGAACAAGATGGATCCCTAAGATGTAAATAGCATCTTTGGGAAGTTTTCTTAGAGTAAAGCTACATGGAACAGAGTAAACAAAAAAATACTAAAATTGAAAGAGGCAAAAATACACAAGACCATAACTGGAGTAGCTGCATATAATTAATGGAGAAGGTGAAGGCAGTGATGTCAGCAAGCAAGCCTTCTGGGAACCAGAACAGAAACTATTTTCATAAAGAACACTCTGACTTGCTGGCCAAAATAAAAAATAAATAAGATTTTATTCAACTCACAAGTTCAGTGTGAATTCACTATTGGGGCAGGGTGTGCCTGGGAAAAAGGTGAGGGGGTCACAGATCAGAGCCACATCTGTTTGACTACTCCAGGCATGCGCTAACGTAAACGGGCCGACCACTAATGAGCTAGGAGGAGAACAGATGAGGAGTGCAGCTGGCTAACGCTAGCGCTAACAACCCAAATGAGTGAAAAGGACAAATGAAGTGTGCTGGGCATACGCTGGTTATGGTAGTGCTAACGGGCCGAATGAGTGAGAAGAACAAATGAATGTGCTAGGCATACGCTGGCTAACGGTAGCGCTAACGGCTCAAATGACTGAGAACAAGAAGGAATGAAGAAAGATTCAGAAGTACGCAGAGGACCCACAGCAGGCAGGCGCGGCGTTGTCTCTCCTGAGGGACAGAAGCAGGACGGAGGACGAAGGACCTGGAGATTAGCCTGGTTAGCCATACCCGCCAGAAGCTCAATTCCAGTCCATCACTTCTTCCAGGGTCTGTCAGCAAACCCCCGCCCTGATTGACTGAGCCTCACCTGGCCTGAGGGGCGGCGATCTGCAGGTGGCCGCGCCCGTCCTGGCTCTGTCTCCGCTCTTGCCTGCCGGTCGTCTTCTCCACCTTACGCCACTTCGCTCTGCGATTCTGGAACCACACCTGACACGGGGGGGGGGGGGGGGGGGCGGGTGTGTGGTACGGAGGGATAAGAGAGAGGAGGAGAGGGAGGAGAAACTGAGTGACAAGGACAAAGGAAAAATGCATAAATCAGAATGGGAAAAGAACTGCTCAGTTCAGCTGCATTCGTGTAGCGCTTTTCAAAGAGACACTGTCACAAAGAGGCTCAACTGAAAAATGGGAAACAGGGAAGGGAGTATGAGAATAAAGGAAGAGAGAGAACAGGAGGAGTGACAGCAAGGAGACACCAGCAAAGAGTAGGAGAACAGAGTAAATAGAACAGAATAAATCAGCTACAGGCTACCCTCTAATTGGACAGACAGATTAACATTGTGGGCTGCAGGTTTCTTTTAAGTTGTGTTTTTTCAGGAAACTTGTACTTGCTTATCATAATGTATTTGTTAGTTTTATCTGTACATTTTCATCTGGTTTGCTCTATTCCTGTGATATTCCAATGGGTGGTTGTGTATTTGTTACATTGATGTATTCTTAGGTCGCCACCGTAAAAGAGAGCTTTGCTCTCAATTGGCATCTCCCTTTTTAAATACAGATCTCTATCGAAATCCTCATGTGTGATAACGGAGAGGGTAGTCGAGAAGCTCACGTGAGTGATGAAAGAAGGAACCATTCTGAACACACTAACCATGATCCTCTGGGGCGTGACGCCGATGGCGACCGCTATCTCTTTCCGCTTGTCGCTGTCTGGGTAGTGGTCGTCGTGAAACAAGCGCTCCAGCTCCTCCAGCTGATCTGGGGTCAGGTAACAGACAGCGCAGGGTGAGAGAGCTGCTCCCCACCCACAGGAACGCACAGCAGCTCTGCGCTCTGCTCCTGCAGTTCTCCTTTTTAAAATCATATAATGTGCAAAAACACAGGAGTGCATTTGTGGGTGTGGGCGCCGGCGTGATTAAGTAATCCTATCCGGAGTCTACCCTCAGATTATCTCATTAAGGTCTGCTCCTGTGAAACAGCCGCGGTTTCGCAGACACAAAGGAACGATCAGTCACCCCCGAAAACAACTGGCTGCTCGGAGCACAGACCCTATGATTTAGCACCGTTGTAAAGGGTGGGCGTAATCATAGCTCCACCGCACTCTGCTTCCTAATTATTCACAGGAGACTGGGGCCGCTTACCAGTGGTGTAGAGGGTGCGCATCTTCTTCTTGGGTTTGGGGGGCATGAGGGCCGGATCTAGGGAGTCCTCCAGCCTCAGGGCGTCGCTGCCCTCCCCTACGGGCAGCGCGGGGTACTGCAGGAAGGCGCCCTGCCCACGGGCGGTGTACCGGGTGTAGCGGCGGGTGGTGTACACCTGGGTGAACTTCACCTGCAGGGGCTGGAAGTCGCCCAGGCTCACCACTTTGGGCGGAGGCTTCACGGGGAGGTCGGGCTCCGTGGACTGGGGGGGCAACAGGGGCGGGGCTTCCGACGTGGGGCTGCTGCGGGGCCTCTTCTGCGGGCGTGGCGGCTGAATGCGCACAGGGCAGAGGGGCTGGCCGATTGGGCTGGGGCCGTCGCTGGGCGGGGCCGAGCTGAAGTACTCCTCCTGCCCACACACGGCCAGCAGCCCCGACTCCGCCCGAGCCTCGCCCGGCTCCTCGTCCTCCTGTAAGGAGAAGAACGGCGAGTCTCCTGCATTCAGCTCCTCGCCGTCTCTCTTCCTCTCTGCCCCCTCCGCTGCATCCACCTGCAGCTGCTGCTCCATCACCTTCTCCTCCATCTCTTTCGTCTGCTCCGCCACTCTTTCTCTTTCTTTCTCTTCCTGCACTGCTTTTCTGCTCTCTTTCTGACTTCCAAAGTATGGCCGCTCTTCCTCCTTCCCCACATCCTCATCACAGAGCAGGCTGGGGCTGTCTGTAAAACACACATTTATACACTCTTACACAGTTATCCTCACACAGCACACAAACACACACAGCCTCTTACACACATTCATAGTCCCGCAGCACACAAACACACACAGACTCTTACACACACATTCATACTCACACACAAGGTTCAGGAAAAACTAACATAAAAGACAGAAGCACGTAGTAGCACAGCTACATAATTACACAGATATAGAGTCGGCTATCATACTATAAACAGACAGAAATAAGAAATCTCTGAATACAACACACACAATTACCGAGAAAGCTAAACAGTGTAAACCATGCACGTGGTGGCTTTAAATATAGTAGTGAATGAGGGAGGGAAGCCTGATGCTATTTTACTGCTGAGCTTGAAGGTCAAATGCACATCCCACGCAAGTCTAAATCTCAACCCTTTTCACTGGTTCTTGCTGGGTTTTCTCAGTGCATATTATCTTCTCCCATTTACTAAATGTATTTATGCAGGGCCTGTCCTATATGCCCTTCATGTTGGGCCCCACCTCCTGCGAAGGGGCCGCTTCTTAGCCTATATTACTACCACTGTGCAAAGCGGTACCCCCCAGTCTGCAATTACAGTTCACCACCATTGGCAAATCCAGGTAATTGGCAGGATTTTACTTTCTGAAGCTGGGTTCTACACCTCTGCCCAAATCCCAGGCATTTCTGCCATTTGAAATCTTGTTTCTGAGAACTTCTGTAAAGGTTGGTCTGTGGGGTCACCTAGTTTTCACAGCTACTCACAGCTTAATTGTTGATTAATTAAAACAGTTTACACCAGTGGTCGCCAACCCTGATCCTAGAGAGCTACTGAGTCTGCTGGTCTTCGTTGTTACTCTGCCCATAATTAATCAATTACAGCAGTTGATTCAATTAGAGCGCAGTTAATCCACTCGTTACCTGGGTCTCAATAGGAGGCAGATTTTAAGGTGATAACAAAAACAAGCACACCCAGTAGCTCTCCAGGACCAGGGATGAAGACCACTGGTTTACACACTTACATCACCTGCTTGTGTGGGGCTGAACTGGGTGCTGAGCAGTTGCATGGAGGACCGTGTGTATGCTTTGTCACGTTTTTATCCCAGCCTCAGATCCCGATTATATAAGTAGTTAAATGATTTGTGTTGTCAAAATAACAACTGCTGCTTATATTCTGTGCTTCAATGCAGTTAAATGCGTATGGCAGAATGAGTAGTTAGAATCAATTTAGGCAGCATTAATTGGTTGGAATGAAAACCTGCATACATACGGCCCTCACAGTTTGAGACCACCGTTTTAATGTGAAAACAAATCAAGGGCTAGCCAGAACCAGGGCTGTAGACCCTGCATTATGTTGAAATACATTCCTTTTTGATGATGATCCAAGACCTGGAGGGTCAGATTCCTGCAGGTTTTTGCAGCAAACACAGTTTCTGAACACTTCACAGCTTGTTTAGTCCTGGAGCACGAGCCCATCTGACCTCCTATCAACGTGTGCCTCTCAGGTACTGATCTTCTATTTGACACAGGCTGTAATTAGTCAATTAGAACCACTAATTGTTTGGAAACCTCCATCGTCTGTTGTTTCTTTAGCACCAAGCAGCTGCTACTGGACCTGGGGAGGAGGGACGCCACTGGCAATTCCACACTGGTCAGAAAGTTACCAAGATAAAACCATTCAGATGTTCATGGCCAGAGTCACGAAGCTGCACACTTTAGGTGTCACGTGATTCACCTCCAAAAATGTTTTTTTTTTTAAACCTAAGTAATTTTCTACATGCTAAACGTTTTTGTCTTACCTAAAACGGTCTCGTTGGGTTTTTCTACTACTACAACTACTAGGAAAAAAAGACGTTTTCGAAAAATAAAGTTTTAGTCAAATATTAAAATGCACAAATCCGTTAGTTTATTAAAGAATTTCAGCCGCCTATACAAACGCATTATTGCTGGTCTAATGTCCATTCAAATGTAGGCTACACGCAAACAGAAGCGTAGGTACGGATCTTTGATCTAACGAGGTAATGCAATTATTGTTTAGGATAAAGCAATAATGGGCACACAATTACATGACATCCATTGATATGAAACAATTTCCTTACCAAAACCATTCACTGATTCGTGGTCGTCTTCCATTTCGAATTACCTGCAAACAGACTTACACGCTAACTAGCAATAACAATTAAAACACCTGAATTCTGGGAGAATCCACAATATTGAACGGGGGGTAAGCAGGATCCGAAACATGTCGCTTGAAAACTCAACGAGTCAACGAGAACCCAAACAGTATAAATGTCTCAGATTATGAAAGATACCCCAGGCCGTAGGTGGTTCCTTCCAATTAATTTAAACCCTAATCAGCTGACTGGTCAACCGGGTGCTCAAGAAACCTCGGTTCTCTTTCCCCGCATGTGTGAATTGATTATTCACAGTTTGTCTTGTTTCAGCCACCAGGCCTGTAATACGGTTAGGCAATGTAGCCTACTCAGGATGAACGTATTTTAAATCTACGCCTTTAAAACGTATTTTTAATAGCCATAAATCCATCCGCCTAACAAGAATATAGTAACAACTTCTTAAAACTGAATGAGATATAGGTAGGCCGACTGCTTGCTGCACCACAAATCAAATTGGGATTATTTTCACTTTATACACTGCTTGTAAGTCAAGAGAATGTAAGAGTCTAAACTAGTTGCGGTCTGAAGACATGAATTACACGTGTACAGTTCATTTATGGTTATTTGTATTAAAGGTAGGTTAGTAAACAAAAATAATGACACCGTACTACAGCTTCATTTAACCTGGAATTGAACTGGAATGTTTTCCACAGCAATATTTTACATACTCCTGGGATGTGTCCCTTCGATAGCATGGATATGATATAGCACTTATTATGACACATTTACATTCAATGGAGAGGGATAGCAAGGTGAGAGAGAGGAGAGAGAGGCCAGGTGACCGAGGCGGAGAAGGAGGGGAAAAAAGGAGGAGGTGGTGCGCCTGCCGTGAGGGAAACGACAAGAAGGAAATGGAGGGAGGAGGGAAAGATGGAGATATGATGAATCAGTACAGAGAGAGGGGGGCGGGTAGAGTGAGCAAGTAAGATGGGAAAACTGGGCACCGCATGTTGTGAGGAGAAGGAGAACAGAGAGGGGGAGTGGGAAGGGAAAGCTCCCCACATAGCCGACTCTAATTATAACTCCCAGCCGTGAAAACAAGCAATTAAATTTCAGGATGAATTTCCTTCAGCGACTGCAGCCTCATGTGGGTGAAGAGATGACGTCAACCCCCCTCTGGAGAGACAGCCACCAATCTCTGCATGCGTGACGTGGGGACAAGGACTGCAAGCTGCAGAGAGAGAGAGAGAGAGAGAGAGGGAGAGAGAGAGAAAGCCAGAAAGAGAGTGTCTCTGTCTCAGCCCGCTGCCCTGTTTTTGAGGTGTTCACCCCTCCCCAACGTTCACAGAAAATTTTGTGATACTATAAAGGCTTTGCTGCTGTATGATGAGTTGTTTTACATGTTTTACATGTGCACTAATTAGTAGCATAATACATGTAAACAATGTTCCTAGTCATAATTACCACTGTTATACTGGACTCTAACTGTTTGTTTGACAGTTACATTTGTACATTTAAACTAGTGTAATGCTTTTTTCATCTTTAGCTAAATTGTGTCTTATTGTATGTTTTGCTGATTCTGGGACACGCTAATTTTCTCCTTTGAGATTTGTCGAGCTCTATTTTGAAGTACAACACAAAAACAACATCTATAACAGTCTTCCGGCAGAGTTCCACACTGACAACCACAAGAAGATTGTTCACAGCGCATATAAACACAATATTCGGCAGTGTGCAGTTTTTCAACCATTTCTGTGTCTTGCTATCATCAAACTACCTATGTAGCTAGATCCATGAGGTTATAGCCTTGTTAACCGGTTTGAGCCAGTCGGAAATCTTATTGCAAGTGCGCACAGCATCCATCAGCAGCTTCTGCATGAGTAATTTTTCCAAAGGGAAATCTTCTTCTCTCTTTCCTCAGCCCCTTCAATTCAAACTATGGTGAAGCAATTACCCACAGAGAAAGCCTTTTTAGGTTTAGTATAACTTATGTACGAGTGTCATGGTTGGGGCTTAAAGTCTCCAGCATATCCAAGCTAATATGTTAGGGTGTGGGACTTGACAAAGAAGTTAATGGTCACTGATTAAGCAGAATGGATTGTGAGGTACATTGGTCCTCGCTGTGGGTCAGATCAGTATTTTGCAGTCTGCAGTGATGTATAGGTTTGAATCACAGGTTCATTATCGCTAGCAGAGGCTATGTTATTTGGGACCTTAGAGAAGCACAGATGTCTGAGTTCTGATAAAAATCCCAACCAACAATTTAAAATGAATAATGCATAAAATGTAACTGCTGCCACATTGCAACAGCCCAGAAACACCGGCAGCGTTTTGGAAAGTGACAAGGGTGTTACATGTTGGCTGGGTAGCGGAGTCTCTCAGCATCACGCTGTGGAAAAAGCTCCACTCATCTCCTTGGTAACCACAATCTCCATCTGCCCTGAGGGAAACACAGGCTTCATGGTTACCGTCTCCCTCTCTCGCTGCTTCGTGAATCAAAGTCCACTTTCACTGGTTACGGTGTCCCAGCAACACTTAATTCGGCACACAGAGCACATTCCAGGGGTTTGCAGCTCCTCGCCGTTTTCAGAGACCAACCGAATTTCCATTCAGTTGTTCAGTGGAAGTGGCTTTACCACACCTTGCCAGCAGAGGGTGCTGACCAACAAAACCCCACCCCTGCTACAGAAGGAAGGGGTATGGGATATAGTGTATGAAATCTGGCACAATGATGAAAGGAATAGAATGCTTAATCATGCCGTTGCTTCAAACGTTAGGAAGAACATGTCATTCAGGAACACGTCTCCTGAATACCCTTAAACATCACAAAAAAACAACAGGATCAAAATGTTCAGGTGGACCAGAGATATTGCAGTGTATGTCTGTGTGTGTGCGTGTGTGAGAGAGTGAGGCTTCCACCCGTTCTTCCCCACTCCATTGTCTGCTTCCTGATTGCTCCCTGATTGCTTTTCCTTCAGCTCCCTCAAAATTCCCACAAACCTCCAGTTCCCGTCCCACAGAAACCAATAAGATGGCAGCACACAAAGTGGTACCCAATCAGGCCTTTTATTTAGAACAGAGTGGCAGATTAGTGACAGGACTCACCTGCTGAGGACCAGCAGAGTCCTCACAGACAAGTAAAACAATAAAACAATAAACTCAGATTTTAAAAATGTGAATGTATAAAAACACAATGGGCAAATAGAAAGAACATTTCGCCTTTGCGGTCTCAGTGAAGCCTTGTTTGGGGCGTGGCACAGAGACAGAAATCTCTCTCCTCTCATTTGGCTATTTTCAGGCTTACATGGGTACAAACACCTATGTTTTTAACAACACCATAGAAAAGACAGCAAACATATAGAGAAGTTCATTCGCAAAAAAATAAAATAAAAAAACCACCATTCATACATCTGCGAATGTATATAAATCGATCCTTTTCATTATCTAAAGTGTGAGTGACCTCAACAAAGTTCTGTACAGAGCAGAGACCTCCGATTACAAACCGCAATCCACTGCAAGAGTGTGTGAACGCCGTAAAAAAACATTCCACAGTGAGGTGTAGCTCTAGTCTTGAGTGACACTCGTGACAGGTGATGTCTACAGGTGCAGTGTACATTTACACAGGTGAGACTATGGGCAGGTGGAGGTGGGCACCCATACAGGTGAGTTTATGGTCAGGCGGAGGTGACACGAGTGAGTCTAAAGGACAGGTAAGGTGTAGATGCAGGTGTGAGACTCGGACACAGAGGGCAGGGACAGCGTAGATGAACAGGTACAGTATGAAAGATATGAGGGGGGGGGGGGGGGGTTGGGTGCGACTACCTGACAATGGAAGAGTATCAGATCTGCTGGACCAGGTAAGCACACCTGCTCCAGGTACATTCCACGCAGGTGATGACCCCTCATCTACACTTGCACATTACATACAGACACACATACACACGCTAGCATGCACACAGACGCACACAAGGGACAGATACATATACCTGTAATAACAGGTAGGTCCCTGCACCGTGTCTGTAGAGAAAGAGACACATCCTAAACTCCCATCTCCCATTCTCCATCTCCCTCTCACATACATATACACACACACACGCACACACACACACACACACACACATATATATAACATGACCCACACTTGCATTTGCCTACAGTACTAAGTATAAGATATATAAGCTACAAGTACACCTGTACTGTTATGGTTATTGTTACAATCTTTAAAATAGAAAATAAAAGTAAGTCCCAACCACCCCCCTGAGCTTTCACTGTCAAAACACCACCCAGATGTCGGCCAAACGTTATCCACACACAGCGCAACAACGGCCTAGCACTGGGCTAGCATCAGGGAAGAAGCCAACCAGTAAGGTGACAGGAATTCAGGTCTTACAACCAGCAAGACACCCCAAAACAATAAGACCTTGTGCTTTTACACAACAATGAAAGAATAAAAAAATTAAAATTAAAATAAAATACTGGGATAGAGATACGCTATTATTCCATATCTCTCTCAGCCATGGTAGTGATGGGGGTGGTGGCGAGGATGACGGTGATGATGGTGCTCTCTCTTCAGTGTGTATGCCTGTGATATGCGTTTCTGTGTGTCTGTGGGGAGAGGGGAGATATCCCCATCCTTCCACCCGAGACACACGACCAAAAGACGGGTAGAATCATGAAAAAAAAGAATACAAAGGAAATGAAGATATTTACATCAATAAAACTTTACCGAACAGCTATATAAATGTCCTCCTGTTATATTATACTTTGTTTCCTTCATGTAGTATTGATATATTATTGATCATTATTACTACTATTGATCACATGTATCACTGATCTTTTTTTTTATTATAATTTTTTTTTATACATGTATTTTTACAGCACAGAAATGGTGACTGAACTCTGGCACTGTGTGGACACACGGGGGACTCAAGAGAATGATCTGGCAACCTCACAATAACGATACTGGAGCACTGGGCTCAGCCCAAGCTCGGCGTCATCTGCATCCTCAGACGGGAGGGATTAGCACAACCACAACAGACCCACGTCCTGCTAAAGACTCCCCGCTCAAAAAAAAAACACAAAGAATTCATAGAAGAAAGAGGGATTCTGGTACTGTCTGGGGTGCGGCAAGAGGCTCTGTGCCGGGCCAGTCTTATTCAGCCAGTTGTACACACGCCGGGTGACAAATGTGCGCTTAGCTGAAATAACTACAGCACGGAGACAGGAGCGATGCTTCTCGTGCACGTAAACCTGTTATGTGAAGAGGAATGCCTACTGCTGTCCGAAACGCCGGCTTCTTTCCATTTCTCAGCCTTCCTTGCGCATTCGATTTATTTTTTTTATAGTGTATAGCGCTTTTTACAAGGAACTGTCACAGAGACGCTTTGCGAAGAGCAGAAGGAAAATTCTTCATCTCAGACGCGGCTGTCGTGAGACTCGTTGTCAGGCAGGATAAAGGGCCCTGTCTGGGAGTGTCGCGTGAGGGGTCCAACCGTACGACCGGCACCCGCGTGGGTACAGGGGTCAAACCAGCAGGGCGGACAGGGAGGTAGCTCACAGGTGTGTGTTTGGGGAGTGGGGCGGGGAGCAAGCCTGCATATTACTTCAGCCCTGGGCCGCATGGGTGTGCTTGCGGTCAGACAGAGTGTCTCCCATCCTCCCTCTCCCCATAACCTTGACACACAAGCACCTGGTATAACAGAGCATCTATAACTCCCCTGTGTTTGTGTGTGTGTGTGTGTGTGTGTGTAAAAGAGAGAGAGAAAGAGAGAGAGAGGGAGAGAGGGAGAGAGAGAGAGAGCTAGTGCGGGAGAGGGTGAGGCAGTGTGCAGGTGTAGTAGTACACACACAGACATTAGGAGCTCCGGGCAGCACACACACAGAACCCTTTCCTTCACTGCAGTGACCATGTCATTAGCACCCGGGGACAGATAGGCACTGCATGGAGACTCCAGAGCCCATGTGTGTGTGACTGAGTCATGTCTGTGTGACTGCACACGTGCCCACGTGTGCGACCGCGTCGTGTGTGTGACCGCGCGTGCGCTCACGTGTGTGACCGCGTCATGTTTGTGTGACCACCCACGCCCATGTGTGTGTGACCACGTCATGTCCGTGTGACCGTGCGTGCGCTCACGTGTGTGACCGCGTCATGTGTGTGACCGTGCGTGCGCTCACGTGTGTGACCGCGTCATGTTTGTGTGACCACCCACGCCCATGTGTGTGTGACCACGTCATGTCCGTGTGACTGCGCATATGCCCACTTGTGTGACCGCGTCATGTGTGTGTGACCGCGTCATGTCCGTGTGACTGCGTGTACGCCCACGTGTGTGACCGCGTCATGCGTGTGTGATTGAGTCATGTTTGTGTGACCACGCACGCCGCCCACCACACAGACTGGGGGACAACCACAGTAACAGACGGAACAAGAGACGTCCCGCCTCCGTTATCCTGTCTGCTCTCCTTCTCTTTCTCTCTGGTATCCTCCTCCGCCTATCTCTCTGCCTCGCTTGCACACCCCTCCTCCCTCCCTCTCTCCCCCCTTCTCTCTGTGCTTTCGGAAACATCACCAGTTCCATGAAGTAAAAACGACAGCATTGTGCTGGGACCAGAATTAAAGAGCTAGTGTTGTTTTTGTGTACATCTTATGTTTTTTTTTTTTACAAAATAATCATTTCATTATATCATATAACAATAACTATTATAATATTAATAACAACAATGATCTAAAAAAGAACCTTTTTTTGTGTACATGTTTGAATCGACTTCTTTTTTCTTTCTTACTCTATTTTATTTCTTCCTGTTTCTCCTTTTAAGTTGAAAAGAAACCTCAGAGTCCGTGGAGAGATACTGTAGGCACTCTCGGGGTGGGGGGGGGGGTGGGCAAAAAGAGGACAGAAACTCAGGAGATGAGACCGGAGAAGCGAAGGAGAGGAGAAGAAGAGATGAGGAAAGCGGAGGTGGAGGCGGAGGGGTGGGGGGGAGATGGAGGTGGGGGGTGGGGGGTCCGCGTGCGTTATGCATAGAATTCCTCCTGCTTGTCGGGTTTCTGATAGGTGACGGTGGCCTGCTTGGGTTCCTCCAGAGTGTAGCTCCCCTCGTCCTTCTTCTTCATGCGATAAACCAGGAGCATGACCAGGAAGGCAGCGAAGAGCGCTCCCACTACGCCCCCGACTATCACCGCTGTGCAGAGGGAAGGGGGGAGAAAGAGACCGGTTATAGGCTACACACTACAATACAGGTGCCACACTGCTTTCTGCAAAAAGGGTTTAACCCTGCTGTGTATATATGTGTACATACGTACTCAGTCAGGGTTAGAAACTTAATAAAATGACACAACACAATGTATTCAACTACAAACACACACACACAGATATATATTGACACATACATACATAGTTAGACACCAGCAGAATACGCTACACAAAGACATAAGCAAACGTAACGCTTCTACACAAACTGTACACTCAAGAAAAACACACACTGTTCTTGTTTGGGAGGGGGCGACTACTAGCCGGGGCCTGTCTGGCTTATGCTCTATGAATGCGCTCAATCTGCTCTAGCCTCTACTCTATCACACACACGAGTGCTCGTCCTGTGTGTTACCTATAACCAGGAAGTCTGCAAACATCATAGCTAGGAGCCCTCCAGACAGAACAGCTGGAGGAGAGAGACAGGAGAGGAACATCAGTCTGGACACACAGGAAGTGAAGGAGCGGGGGGAGGAGAGGGGGAGGGAGAGAATGAAGGAAGGCAGCTGGAGATGGAGGGAGGGACGAAGTGAAGGGAAAAAAAGGGAGAAGACAAGAAGAGTGGGAAGGTGTGAGGAGAGAGAGTATGGGAGAAAGACTCCTATGGTTGCCACATATGCTGATAAATTAAGACTACGGACAGTCTGTTCTACGGCACTCGTCTCTTAACAGCCTCTATAGCCTGCTAATAAAGGACCACTACTGATGACGACAGAAAGGCCATCATGCCTTGCTGCATGCTATGCCTCCCTCAGCCAGAGAGAAAGACAGACAGACAAAGAGACAGACAACCAGATACAGGCAGACAATGAAAATAAGACAAGACAGAAAATGTGATTCATCTGATGAGATACATCATTCATTCTTCATGTATATTAGTATCTGTGTGTATAATAATTATTGTATTTAGTGTGTACTATGTACAGCAGTATGCATGTATGTACTATGTGTGTATGTATGGGTGTGTTTGACTGTGTGGATACATGTGTGTACTTGTGTACAAGTGTGTGTGTGCTTTTGTGTGTGTTTTGTGTATGCGCGTGTGTGCGAGTATGTGAGTGTGTGTGTGTGTGTGTGCACGTGTATAAGACGGAGAGTCTCACCTATCAGCACCTCCTTCCTCTCCAGGATGTTCTTCTGGGGCAGTTGGGCAGCAGAGCTCCCTGTATCCACCGTGTTGCCAATCAGATCTGGCTCCGCCCCCGTGTCGACCATGCCCTTGCCCCCTCGCCCCACCTCATTGACTGTGCGAGCATCCTCCTCCCGGATCTCAAAGTCTCCGCTGGGACCAGCCACCTCATTGTTGAGCCCCTCTTCCGAGGTACGAGGCTGGGGGTGGAGAAGACACACAACGGCACATTTAAAACTTCTGTACAAAACTTTCAGGAGACCTCTTCTACACCATCCCTCACCTGCAGATAAAGATCTCCAGTAACACAGTGTGTGGATGTAGCAGATAAACAGTGTGGTGCAGTGTGAATGTCCTTGATTAAAAAAAGCGAGCCGATTCAACTGCATTGACCTTGTTTTGCTTCCCACCGCAGCACCCTGATGCTTTTGTAAGATTATCACATTTTTACATCCTCGGCTTTGGAGATAAGGACTCCTTTTTTTCCCTCTGATCTCGCGTCTTCCTGCGCTATTATCTGCGCTGGTTTAATTTTCCCCTGTTTCTACAGATTTCACGTTTTATCCAGCCGTAAAAGTGCTCTCACGGCGGGGGGCAGCCTTTTCATGCCAGCGCAGCTTGTCGGAATGCTGCCTCGCTTCAGCGAGGAGAGGAGGCCCTCAAGGCGCTGCTGGTGGTGACGGTTCAAGCTCACCTGCACCGTGGACGTCATCTGCAGACGCGTGCTGGTCTCCGTGGGCGCGGCCGGGCTGGGCGTGGTCTTCGGGGCGCGTGGCCGCAGCGGGTCAGCGGTGGGAGGAGTGGCTCTGGCTTTCGCAGTGGTGGGGGTAGTGGTGGGGGCTGTAGAGGGTGCTGGGGTACTTGTGGTGGTGGCTGGGGTGGGTGTCGGGGCAGGTGTGGTGGAAGTGGCGATCGCTGCGGTGGACTCGATTCGGCTGGTGGGGACTGGCTCTGCTGGACCCACGGGGATGAACACATCCGGCTCCTCCTCCTCCTCCTCTTCCTCTGTGATGGTGCTGAAGTCCTCCACACTGCTAGGGGGCACCGAGCTCTGCGCTGGAGTAGTCGCAGAGCTGGTAGTGGCCATGGGGACTGCAGCCGGGGATCTCGGAGAGTCCGTGGCCAGTGGAACTAAGGCCCTGTCTCTCTCTCGTTCTCTCTCCCTCTCTCTCTCTCGGTCCCTCTCCCTCTCCCTCTCCCTTTCCCTTTCTCTCTCCCTCTCCCTTTCTCTCTCCCTCTCCCTCTCTCGGTCTCTCTCCCTCTCCCGTTCCCTGTCCCTCTCTCGTTCCCTCTCTTTCTCTCGTTCTCTCTCTTTCTCTCGTTCTCTCTCCTTCTCCCGTTCTCTCTCCTTCTCCCGTTCTCTCTCCTTCTCCCGTTCCCTCTCTCTTTCTAGCTCTTTTTCCCTTTCTCTCTCTGCCTCTCTTTCTTTCTCCAGCTCCCACGTTCCTTCGCTCTCCCCACTCGGGCTCCAGACGGGAGTGTTGCTGGGCTCGGCGGCGGGCGGAGCAGAGGGGGCGGGAGAGGTGGCCTGGGTGGTGGACAGAGGGAGGGGCTCTTCTGTGACGAAGGTAACTCCCACACCTGTGGGCCTCACCTCCGTCTCTGGAACTATACAGAATCAAATCAAAAACAGAGACAGAAATACATTACGATTTGGAATGTGTAACTAAAACCCGGCTCCAACTGAAGAAGAAGAAACCAGAACCCCATTACTAGAAGATTTCGCTGTGCCGGGTTGTGTGTGTCAGTCTGAATTACCTCTGCCCAGGAAGTCTCAGGACAGAATTTAAACAGCAGGCAATGTGAACAAACCAGATGTCACCTCATCACAATCAAAATGAAATTACTTCAGTGACACTGACAGAGCCTCCCTGGCAACAGCAGCATTGGGGCCTGTTCCATCCCACCCAACGAATGTTAATCAATAATTCAGCAGCGAGACACGGAAAAAACGTTTCTCTCCCAGTCGGAGGGATGGAGATACTGAGGTGGTCCACAAGACCGGGCATTACTCTAAATTGCTGCGTTCACTGGAATGTTTAACCTACGCTAATTGCGGTAATTCTTCTTTTCCGTTTGGCTGCCGCACGGTTGTTTGTGTTCAGCGGCACGCTTTAGCGACGTAACCTCGCTCTGCCATGTAAACAAAGCCATGTAAATTTGCACTTCACTCAAAGTGAAAGTATGGGTAGAGGTGGGAGGAAGACCGGGAGAGAGAGAGAGGGAAAGGGAGAGGGAAGCCGAGAGGGATGGAGGGGGAGGTAAAGGCAGACAGGAAAAGAGAAAGTGAAGACAAGAGACGCATGATTTCAGATACCTACACAAGCAGGCTGAATAAACACTACCCACGGCTATAAATATACATTTCCTTCTCTGGGTCAGAAAGCCACAGGCATCAGCAGATCCATTCCGCCAGCACGGAGGGAAATGACCGGATCGATACGAATGTGTTCAATCAAACCAAACTACTTTTACATGGAAACTGCAGGTGTAGCACAGTTGTTTCTCTAGAGGGAACAAAGCGAACAAAATGGAAAAGCTCAGGGCTGAAGCCCTGGCGGTGCTAACTCGGCTGCCGTTTTTCCGACCAGGAATCTGCAGTGTCAGGGCACAAAAGGCTTCGCTCTACCAGGCCGGGACGGATTGAAGTCTGCCAGGTTTCCTTACGTCTCTCCAGGTACTGCTTACGGGCTAACAGGTTTAGTCTGTGAGAGATGTGACTCCTCTCCAACCTGGCCCGCGCTAGCTCTCCTGTAGCGTTGCACTGCACGTCGCATGGAAGAGAGCGCCAGACCTTTAGGGGAGCGTCGGGGAGGGGTGAACGCGCTCCAGCCGCGTAACTCAATCCGCGGGCGTGGCACAAGAAACATAAAAATGGGAGAGCACAGGGATGTGAAAAATGGAAAACCCAAAGCTGACAGGGGGAAAAGGAAAAGAAAATACAAAATAAAATTCCCTGAACCCTGGAAACTGTCTTTCCTCTAATCCCTCGCTCAGGGCCACCAGAGACCTGCCGCATTAATAAAGCTCCGTCTCTGCCGTAATCCCTCCTCCGGCTGCCACCCTCTCCCCTCACCCCCGCGGCGGACGGCAGACGCCGGGCCCGTACCCCCAGCGCGGAGGGGGAGCGCCGCTAATTGGATTCTGGCCGGCTGCAGCCATTTAAGGAAGTGCCGCATCGCTGCGATGTCACAAATACGAGATGAGCGTCCTGAGTCCGGAGATCGCCGGCAGGATCGCGCGGGAGCATTGTGCCCGTGGCATTTGCACGAACGCAGAAATCAATTTAATATTCGCAGAGCTCCAGAGAGGCCCATCGCCATGGGAACTGTACCCCCCCCCCCCCCCAACCACCACCACCCACCTCCCCCCGTCCCTGTTTGGGAAGACATCGAAAGAGCTACACAGAGGATGAGCAATCCTCCTCCTCTACTGGACGAGGGCCCGGTCACACCGTCCCCAGATCTGCAGAGACACAGGGCTCAGAGCAGGCCGCATTCCTGCGGGTTTGTGCTTCTGAGCTGCAGTTTGTAATCAGATTACAGTAAATAAGATCACATAATGAGCAGAATCTGGGCGTGGGCTGTGCTACTGGCCAACTGCGTGTGTCTGCGTGTGTGCGTTCTCTTTACCTCTTCTTAAAAGCCTTACACATTCACAATCAGAGAAGTTCTCCGTGAAGCCAGACTCAATTTTTATGAGGTGTTACATATTCTTCACAAATTCCACTGACAGTCTCAACTTGCACCTCTCGCTGTTCGTCGGGACACACAATACACTGTCAGATCACTGTGCGTAGCACCTCCTCCTTTGACTCATAATGACTAGGACTGTGACAAAGCAGAACAGTACATCTTACAAAGTGTGCCAACCTATCTTTCGTCTCTCCCACCAATAATTGAGCTCCTCCAAACAGAGTCTTTTTGTCGTTTATTTTACCATGTTTATGCAAAAATACTGTATGTGCGTGTGGGCTTCCTAAAAGTTCCTTCCTAGTTATTTCAGATATTTTTATGTTTATATATCCCATTGAGGTTTCCAACGGTCAAACACAATATTTTGATATCCTTGGAGAGAGGATTTTTGGCAGATGTTTGAAGGTGCAGTTTCATACATTTCATCATTGCTTATTTCCATTACTGCTAGGGCCACGGGTGCCACACATTCCTTACTGCCATTTGTCTTCAATTTGTCATTTTCTGGGGTTAAATCTACAAATAAAATATAAGGGTGACCTTCTAGTGCAAACAGACAGAAGCAGAGGGGTCATTAACCTTCACATGGACCACTGAGTTTTTGGTTAACCCTTTGAAGAGTAGGCTTTTTGGAAAGTGTTTTAAAACTGTTGAAGTTAGTATTCTAAAACTCCATTGCTTTCCATTGCCAGGAGTGATTTGTTACATGAGAGTTACAATGTTCAGGTAAGAACATTCTGATCACATATTTGTGATCTTATGGGATTTGTGATCTTAAATGAAAGGCACGGACACACAAACACACTCACAGCCTGAGCCTGATCCTGAGAAGAGGTCCTCATCGTCGAAGAATTCATCGTTGCTTGATCCCTCCATGTCGACCGGTCTCCTCTTCTCTAGGGAGGGAGTCCATCTTTGGCCCTGGGAGACAGACAGAAAGGAGAGTGAACATTCAGCATTTACAGCCACAGATGTAGATATCTACAGAATTCACAACCAGGGATTGGACGCATTATCAATAGGTGCTACCTTTGGTTTACCAATACATTTTTGCCATTTGCAATTAGCAGCTAACACAGATAATCCTGCAGAAGACCTTAACCCTGCGTCAGTGAGGGTTTTTTGCATTTATTAATTTACTTTTTCCAGGTGAAATTTTCAATTAAAATGGTAAGAGGATATACTGTTTGAAAGCATTAAAACTCACAGTTCTATCTGTAAAACCTATTTTAAAGCCATTGCTTTAGCGACAACAGTTCCTTATTTTGGAACATGTGGATGGTAAAACAAGTGTGCGGGGACCTCAGCTACTCTGCATTTTGGAGATCCACATACTGCAAGAAATAAGCTAATGTCAGTGTCCAGCGGACCAAATGCATAATAGTTTATCATTCTAAAAATTTGCCAACTCAGAGAAATGTTGACAGAATGTCCATTGTATACTTAAAATTTCTCTGGAGGAATTATCATTGTCGTCAGTTTTGCCGTTGAATACTTCTAGAAATGTAATTGTACATAGAAATGCTATTATCTTTGTTTTGTATAGGCTCTTGATCAGCCCAAGTACAACCGCCTCTGACCAGTATTTGTAATTTAGTTGCAGAGAAAATGCGTTGTTTGCGTTTCGGCAAAAACAGTTCTTGAGATTTTATGCCAAAAAAGGTTGACGTTTTTCAACAAAAAAATATCTAAATAGAGGACTTTCTTTGGAGGAGTTCCAAGGAATCTCTTGTCTGAGTGAATATTTCTGAGGAAGACCATGAAAACACAGTTGACAACACAATAGAGGGCATTTTTCAGTGATGTGGCCCCATTCTATATAGGTGAGCATCTAAATACATTCTCAAAATATTTTATTATTATCCAGTATGCTTATAAAGGAGCCAGCCTTGTTAAATTATGGAATGTATTTGATGGGGGTTGGGTATTTCACAAAAACTTCAGTCAATGGAACTCAATAAATATATTAGTATACATTATGATTATTGAACTTTTATTTTATGATCTTCTCATCCTGTTGCTGTCTGAGGATTGTGGCAAAGAGAGAGTTTGGGACAGAGAAGGGACAGGCAGGGGGAAGTGCAAAATTTTTTATTTTGGAATAAAAAGTGTTGTATATTTTAGTAAGCAAAAAGCAGTATTTACACCTTTTTAATACCCATAATATAATGTAGTTTCCAGGTGTCCTTTTGGAGTCTCCAAATGTCCAACTGCCTAGACATAGATAGAAAAAAACAATGCAGAATCTTTGGTGGTATTGTCCTCAAATTTGAAAGGGGATTAGTCCAGTGTTGTGACTTGGCTCCATTGTGTTTCTAAGCGCACAAGCCACAGCTACAATAATCTGTATCCTGTCAAACACAGAAAATCTTCGTTTCAGTAATATTTGGAGAAATTCTGTCTCTTGGAAAACAAGACCTTTCAGAAGTGACCAGGATTATGCCTATAGTCAAAAGAGTTCAAGAATAGTAACTATTTTATTTCAGGTATGGCATTTTAAAGCTTGTGTCAAGAAAATGGGCGATACTTAAACAGTTAAAGTTGTGTACATTAAAAATAATCTTTTAAGATGCTTCATATCGTTTGGTCTGTGGCTGTGGACTGTCCGCTGATTGAAACAATACATTTTTGATAGGGTTCAAGTTTGGACACTGAGATGGCCACTGCAAAATGCCTAATTTGTGGTCTGTTAACCATTTTTGGTTGAATTTGAGGTATGCCTGAGATGATTGTCTTGCTGAAAGAACCATTTGTAAGCAAGATTGAGCTTCTTGGCAGGGAGAATGCAAGTTAATGTGTTCTGGGCACTAAAGATCACTAATCATTTTTGCATGACTACAATGAAATGTTTTGCTGCAAAACATCAAAATACTGATGTACCATCTCCAAAATGTTCACACTTTATTGAGTGAGAAGCACTTAATCGACAATACTCACACTAACTGTTCTCTCTAAGATGCATCTTTGAAAAGCGCCAAAAGGGAGAAGAGAGTTTTAGCACACCTATAATCAACTGCTTTTCACCGGGTTTCCTAATCTGTTTATTTTTCATCAGAGACCTGGGGGGATTCTGGCATGTCAATTAGCACATGAAAAGGACAAGGCCTTTGTGTGTTGGGGGGTGAGTGAACGTGTGACTGAATGTGAGTCACAGAGTATGCATGCTTGCTTGTGAGAGTGCGTGTGTATGGGAGGGTTTGGGGGTTGATGAAACAAGTTCATTACAATGTGAAGGGCATCCAACTTTTACCAATGCGTGTTCTTTGACGCTTCTATCTTACCATTTCAAGTTAAATCTAAAAACTGAGTTATTTTATGAACGCATTTCTGTGTTTGCCGTCAAATGAAACAGATCTGATGACCACCCAGGCCAACATTAATCTCCATTTATCGACCATCAATGCATCTAACATTGATCCTTTCTTTATACATTACTGAAATGGATCGAACTAAATTTTTTTAGGGGAGACAACACTTAGTGTAATTGAGCAAGGCGATATTGAACAACTGTTGAAATTAATGGCATCATAATGAAACTGGACCTGGTCCTCCACTCTAGTGAAAACATCTACTCCAGTGAGACCACACACCAGCGAGACCTCTAGACCCCTATGACCTGGAGATGCCAATCCTTCCCTGTCACATTACTCCATGCATTTGCTCTACAGATGCCCTAATGCACAATGCCTGTATGCATTCAGCTGGATATGTAACTGCAGCTGTGCAGAGTCTGTGCCTTACTCAAGGGAAAACCAGGCCAATCTCCACTGTGGGTCCTGAACCAGGAAGCTTCTGGTTAAGAGCCCTGAGCTCTGCTTTACAGGCCAGCCTACAGGGCAATACACCCCAGCACATCGCAGCATGGGCTGCTGAAAACATTACAAAACAAAAAGCTCAAAACAAGCAGGACTAAAGGCTGTGCACGGAATCTGACCTCACGAGGATAGGAGAATGTGTGTGTGTGTGCGTGTGGGGAGGGGGGCACGGCATGTCACACAGAATAAATTAGCTGCCATGGAGCCGATGGGAGCGGAGATGGTTAGGAGACGAAAATCAATCAAACGGCGGGGAGTTCCGTTAACTGTAAGAAGATGGACGGGCGGCCGCGTGGTCAGAGGGAAGGGAAAAGCTCCGGCCAGTTAGAGCGCTCAAATCAACCGCGTATTTCCCAACAGGCTGATTTTAAAAAAATAAACGGAGGGGATTGTTTTCAGGCTTATGGGCCGTATCCCATATCCGCAGCATTTTATGTAACAGCAATAAAGACATAAGTAATGCTGCAAAGATTATAGTGCAGATGACTGCATGCGCTGTAAGTACACAATGTCCTGATTCTGATTCCTAAGCAATATTCATGTATTCGCCGTTTAATTTGCACTTTGTGGAAAGGCTGAATTATGGTGAGTGTAAAGTGCCTTTCAAGATGAGGGTATGCGTGTGATCTGTAGTGGGGGGGAAGGGGGGGGGGGTTTACAATGAGGGGAGTTGCCATGGACACCCATGTACATTGGCAGACAGCAACACAGTACAGTTCTTTCATAAAAGGAAAGACATTCATTTCTATCAGTGCTATAAATTATTAATCCAGGTTGAACATAGATAGAGAAGCAGAATAAACACGTAATTACAATAAAAAGTGCCACATTCCTTCCCCCTCTCAATCCCCAAATATGCAGACGGAGTGACATTTCGCTTCCAGATCAGTAGCACACAAAGGGCCCACTGAGCATGCCCAGTCCGGCCCCTTGCGGTGATGTGAATGAGGATGGTTATCAGACTGCTGTGCCACTGACCCTCTCTCCTCTGCTTTCATCTCATGGCTAACATCCTGTCTGTCCCACTCCCTCCACTCACCCATCCCCCAACATCCTGCTGTAGCTGGCTGCTCTCCCAGTGGGAACCCCCCAAACACACACACAGTCTCTCTCTTTCGCCCCGCATTCTGGCACACAAGAAAAACCAATAAACGGGGGAAAGGCATACGCCAAAATCAATTAACTCTCCTTCACGCACACACACCCACACTCAGTTACACAGACACCAAGAAATGCACACACAAATACACTGAGAATACACAAACCAGTGTGGCGTAAACATTCGCTCACACGAACACACACACAGGCCACAAAGCCCAAGAACGCACACACACACCACGACACATGGACAAAAAAAAACATGAAAATATTTGAGAATCTCGTTACTCCTCCGAGAACAGCTTTACAAAGCAAGAAAAAAAACAACAACTGAGGATTGGTGTAAACACACTGAAAGGGGTTCTTTCTTCTGCAGCTTGGTTGGTGTCCAAGGTTGGACTTCATACTGGAAAAAAAATAAATATGAAGGCGTAATGAATGCTAGAATCCCTGCTCTAATGGCAGCATGCTATCCCCCTCCACATTTCACAAAATGGCAGTGCCCCTTCCAGTTCAGCCTTGTGGCCATGTCATATGGCAGAGAGACACAGAGTCTCAGCTGCTAGGAAGTCTATTGGAGGACCTCTGGCCCCCTGTTCCAGTAGTTGTTTTTATGGTGTGTGCCCCCAATTTTTGAGGGACAG
The DNA here is from genome assembly GCF_963514075.1 of Conger conger. Classification (NCBI taxonomy): domain Eukaryota; kingdom Metazoa; phylum Chordata; class Actinopteri; order Anguilliformes; family Congridae; genus Conger; species Conger conger. The sequence continues at coordinate 25,039,330 of NC_083768.1, forward strand.
TTCTAGAGAATTAGGCTCTGCGCTCGTGATTTAACTCTGCGGCGTCCGTCTCTGCTGTGATGTGCTCCAGATCAGACTCCAGCAGAACAGGCTCCACGGCATGCAGAAAAGGCTGCTTCTGTGGGCTTTCCCTATCAACAATGTCACAGTACTGGGGCTGTTTGTGGGTGTAATTTTCTGTGTGATGTGATTAAGGGTTGGTGCATGCCATCGCTGTGTGTGTGTGTGTGTGTGTGTGTGTGTGTGTGTGTGTGTGAGCGCATGCTCATCTGCTGGCTTTGCTCTGTGAGATACGCTTGCCTATATGGAAAACGAAGACATACACGCATACATCACATAAATCAATAATAATTACATTAGAACATAGTGTATGGTGTATGTGTGTGTGAGAGAGAGAGCGAGAAAGTGCGTGTATGTGAGAGCAATAGAATGAGAGAGCGAGATGGCGAGAGTGTGTAAGAGAGAGAGAGAGAGAGAGAGAGAGAGAAAGATAGAGACACAAAGACCATACAGATCTTAAAAGAATCATAAGCTGAATTCCTTCCACATGCCTGAGGATGGCAAGCATAAGATCATTTTAGATGCCAGCTCATAAAATGCCTGTCTGGATCTAATCATAAAAGGAAATCTAATTGTGCACCATGTCTCCTCAATTTTCATTCCATGAGAATCCACTTTTTTCATTTAAAGGAGAACAGGACAGTGCAGCCTCTTTTCATATTTCTGCATTCTGCGGGCAGTGAGCAGAAGGGAGCACAGCTGAGGGAGTGATGTGGTGGGGCTGGAACCCCCGCCCACAGGAGGGCCACATATGGCCGAGAGTCTGCAGCCCTGTGGCCTGCACTGCCGCCTCGCCCCGATCTACACTTTCCAAACGCATACCAGCACATACCAGCTATTATGATCGAGTAACAAATCAAATAAATCCATAATGAAAATTATTAAAGGAACAGGCAGTGTTTTTGCCCCTCATACAAAGAGTTTTCAAGGTGAGGTTGAAGAGGAGACATTTCTACATTTGTACTTCTGAGGAAACCTCCATTTGAGGCTCTTTCCTTTATTGTTTACGGACAATTTAGGATTTTGGTGTATTCCGGGGAAGGTTTTTTCTCTCTCTCCAACTAGCACTCTGTCTCTCTCGATGGTGTGGTAATGCGTCAAAGTAAATCACTAGCCCTTTGTGGAATGGCGTGCCTCATCTAATGGCAACTAGGCCCATGCCAGCTGAGATGGGCAGCCCTGTGGGTTGGTGCATAATTGCTCAGTGTCACCCAGGGTGAGATGGTTTCCCAGAACAGGGACCACCTTGCCACATGGTCCAAAAGCGACTCGTTTGACGGACTGGCAACCTTTGCATTAATGCGGTCCTCTGGCACAATAAAAGTGCATCTTAGCCATGGAATAAAGGGAGAAAAAGAGCTGGCAACTGGCCGCCTACTGTACTTAAGAGGGTATACATTCTAACAGGCTCTCTCCCCAATGTATAGAAGAAATCACTGGAAAAAGGATACACCTACAGAATATTATTTGGCAGTCAATGTTCATGTTGGGAAAAGGAAAAAAAGGAGACAAAAAAGAAGACATGAGAACCATCTTCCTGCTTGTCCACAGAGTCTGCCCATCCAGCTAAACTCTCAGACTGCGCAGATGGAGTCCCGGTGTTTACAAAAGATCAAAAGGATGTGGAGGCCTTTCAAAACAGCCTTGATGCTTCTCAAAATACCTTTGGCATGCCTTCATCCCCAGCAGGAGATCTTCTCTGGGTTTAAAAATAATGCATTCCCGTTCCACAGTCAACTACATCATCTCTGCTGCGGCTATGCAGCTCTTTACCCTATGTAATCACTCTGTGCCGCATCGCCTGGCAATTTCCACCTACCATTCCGGGGTTGGAATCCATCTTGTAGCCTCACGGACCAAGCCGCAGGCCCAGAAAATGATTGTACAGATGTGCGAGGTGATTATTATGGCTGTAGCAACTGAATTGTGGGCAAACGTTGGCCTGGGAGACATGTTATGCTGAGGTAAGCTGTGTACAAGTGAATCTATTGTGGTTGGGTACTTGGATAAGGTAAAATGGCCAAGACGGCAGGTATCTCTCCCAAATGGTCTTGTAGCCTCCACGCTATGTCCGAGGTTAACCTGCCAGTAACCAAATCAGGACTGCTGTTCTGTAGCCACTGGAAACCTTGCACCTGGCCACACTGGGAGAAGGATAGAGCTGTTTAGCTGTATGGCTGCTTAGCAGCTGCAGGTTCTCTACAGAGTGCAGTACTCCCCTGAGCTTAACTGGGGAGAGTGAGCATTCCTTTTCTGATATAGGAGGAGATTCAGCTTAGCAGTTTCCTCTAGGCTCAGCACAAAGGTGCCATCTCAGGACTACCGAGAGCCAAGGAACTGCTGAAGATTAGAGTAGCAAAGAGAAAGAGTAGCAATGTTATCATTGTCTTTGGATCACGATATTTCTGTGGGGCACATGTGAATCCAGAGGCCATGAGCATCCCAATCTCATTGTGCCTAAAAACAATGGACACTTTTGTCATGTCAATAAGACAATCCATGTACATAATGGTCCAGTGACCTTATCAGCAATTTTAGAATAAGGCAGACAGGAAGATGCCTATGTTACAAATGTTATCTACTAATTCTGTCAATGTGATCCATCGTTGCTCCGCAATAAGGAACAAAACATACACAATCAGGGGAAACAAGCACTCTTTTGGAGGACACACAAATACCATCCTGCCTTTCAAGAAGCCATACGCTGGAATGTGCAATTTGCAAGTGACCGTACACTCCTCAGTCCTACAGGAGTGTCTAATCCGGCCTGCTCTCGTTGTAGAGGACGGTCTGAAATCAGCGGCTGCACTAAAGGTTGACCGTTATCAGAGCTGAGGATGGACAGGGCCTGGTGAAACAGTCAGGATCTCTGCCAGGCAGTCAGTGGTTTGCTCAGTCAGGGTAATGGGGCAGTTACTCATACAGGCACAGAGCTCTCTCTCCCTCTCCCCTCTGAGACATCCGCAGGAATTGGGACAGTGCAGACCCCTCCTTTCCGATGGGACTGGATGCTTCATTCTCCCAGAGACCTCAGTGGAACGCAGAGCCCCAGAAAGTCATACTTCTTGATGCTGGGAAGGCCCTGCTGCATCAGCGATGTGGGATGAGAGTCTTACAGCAGGGTCCGTGTCCCAGCGGACACAGATATGACTGCAGATAGCCGAGTATGGAGGACACTCTAAAAACCCTTACCGCCAAAGAGCCCAGGAGAGCTACACTAGAGCGTGCTCCATATGAATGTTTTCTGCCAGGGCACGAAACCACAGACCGGTGCCTCTTTCTCAAATCAAAATTGTAACTGCACCCTGCAATGTACTTTTTTGTTTTGAGAGCTATACTTAGAATGTAAAGTGCACATATACATTCCTGTTTAAAGTGGAGGCTGTAATAATGCTGCCTTTCTTGAGTCTGGCTAGCTATGTAGACAACTGCAAACCAACCATTTTCAGTATTTACTGGAAAGTCAGCATATCATTCATTGACAAGATTCTGCTACACAAAGGAAAAACCAGACATTACTAAATTAGCGTGGCCAATTATAGTTTTTTTCTCTTCTCCCAATACATATCCCCGCAATACAGCTATGTGAGCACTTTTAAACTCGATCCATAAATAATGCTAGTTAAGAGAAGAGCCATTTGATCCAATATAGTTTTTAAAACAATCACGTCTCTCCTTTCTTGATCTTTATCCCACTCTGTCACCTCCCTCTTCCATTTTGTCACCTCTCCTCCCTCTCCTCTTTCTCCCTCTCTTTCTGTGACAGCTGTGCTCCTCTGTTCACTGGACAGCAGCCAGACACTAAAAGACAGGGCATAAGAGAGGGAAATAAGCCCCAGCTCTGCTGTCAAGGCCGAGCCAACCAACCCAGCATTCAATCCAGCTCGGAAACGGACCCTGTCAAAGACCACAAAGACACCCGCCCAGCGGAGCGACTGAGAGAAGGGGAGCGAGGGAAACAGACCTCAATAGAGAAAGGGGAGCAGAGAGGATGGAGAGGGATGGTGGAGAGACAGAAATAGACAGAGAAGAGGAGAGAGAGAAAGAAACAGGCAGTAGTAGTGCCGTATGGGGAACGATCACTGGATCGGAGAAGAAGCCCGTGTTGAGCGGTGACCTCGTTTAGAAACACGAACACCTGCCGCCCGAGCCAAGATTAGCAGAGCGAATCCTGACCTCTCCTGGAGCAGGTGTCTCCTCCCCCAACCTAGGCCGCCACACCCCGCCCAGCACCCCGCCCAGCACCCCGGCCACGCTAACGAGACCGCAGGTCACCAAAGGTCACCCACGCTACCAACACAAAACTTTGTCCCTGACTGGCCAAGACAGGTCATTCTGCCTGAGGCCAAACGCTATAAAAAGGACTCGGAGGACTTCTGAAGTGCTGGAAGCTGAATTGTGAAACGGAAAGAATACTGTCACGACTGAATACAAACTCCTCTAAACAACGATATCTACATGCATGTACAGAGATTCCTGCGAAGAAAGATGAGAATTCATATCAACAATTATATCCAAAGTGAGACACAGGAGGCCACGAGAGGGAGAAAGAAAGTGGGGGGGGGTTGTGTTTGTGTGTGCTTTTAGGGACTGCTCTGTGGATGTGTCCAGAGAAGCACACAGTGGACAGCTGTTTCTATGGAACATGGGTCTAATCCTTCCGTCCCACAATCCCCAGCATAGCCACACATCCCAAAGTCTTACTGGATTAAATCTTAGCAATGTACTGACGTCACATGCACATATGGGCGCGCGCGCGCACACACACACACACACACACACACACACACACACTCATGCACATGTGCACACACACAAGTTGTTGCACTACATCCATGTACATTATCATGCACCAGCTCTATTGCTTGGGCTGACATCTCTTTCCCTCTTAGCAGTGTTTATAGTCCCCAGATGTCAGTTGTGTTGAGACTTCCTACATTATATGCCTGTGTGAATGATGCATCAGCTGAGGAGAATAGTCCAGCACTTTCGAATACCTCCTACTCCTGTCTTGGTGCATTCTACAGCCTATTCCACCTCTATTCCCAGCATACTGCCTCCAGTCCCCATCATACCGTGACCTGCTACCCTGACTCCCCTTGTTACTTCCTCTCCTCATTTTCCAGCCCCTACCAAGCCTTCTATTACCCCTTCTCCCCCATGCTACCCCATCGTCTCCCTGGCTCCCCCCTGACATGGGCGAGAGCAGACAGAAGGCTCCGATTGGTTTGGGTGAGAAAGGCCAGCTGTTAGTGACAAGGAGGGAGGGGCCTGTATTTGACAGGCAGGCTGTGTTGTGTTGGCACAAGCGAAATGTGCCTGAATTATTCATTCCAAGCTGCTCTCCTGCAGAGACGGGCATCTCTGTCCACTCCAATGCACGGCTCCTCTGGCTCTATTTCATCTGGCCCCCTCCCCTCCTGCCCCCTTCCCCCCTGCCCCCCTGCCCCCCAGCCCCCCTGCCTCCACGCCTACCGCCTCACCTCCCCCCCGTGATCCGGGAGACAAAGGGCATGTAGCTCCTGGCTGCAAGCTCACATCGTCTCACGCCTCAGAGTCAAAGACAGGGTAAAGGTCACAAGGTTTTAACTACAGGGTCACTCCTCACTGTGTGTGTGTGTGGGTGAATGCAAATATATACGATAGTGCTTGCACTTGTATGAATGTGTTGAGTGAAGCTGTGTGCATGTAATATTAAGAATGAAATTAGTGAAGGCATTAAGTCAAAAAGGTGTGTGAGCATGTGTGTGTGAGAGAAGTGTACCTGTGCCTGTATATATGAAGCTGTCCTACTTTTAGCGTTTGCTTAAATTCTGGTTTAATGCATTACGTAATGTGCTGTGTTATTTATATTGGTGCGCATGTCTTTGTCAGCATTTTGTTTGTATGTTTTATGCGCATCCATATGTGCATGTTTTATGTTGTATTTTATGTCACAATAGGGAATGTGTGGATGTGCACGTCAGTGTATGTGTGTGTGTGTGTGTGTGCGGTTAGTAAGTGTGTGCGCATGTGTGTGTGTGTGTGTGTGCGTGTGTGCGTATGTGTGCTTCAGCTCAATGGCGTCTTTATTCTAGGCAGCAGGAGCAAAGGGCCCTCCTGTGGATCATAACTTTTCTCGTGTTCCTAAGAAACTTTTCAAAAAGGCTCAAAAATGCGGGTGTGTGTGTCCCTGCACACATCCAGCCCCTTTTGTTTTTGTGCACGTTCCTCCAGCCCTCTTCCCCCTCCCCATGAGCACGTCTCCGTCTGCACCTCCCCGCACAGCTGGGGGGGGCCAGGGGGACGGGGATGGAGGGGCAGGGGGCGCGGAGGGGGCCATTGCCGCGGGCTGTTCCTTTTGGAAAGAAGGGCAGAGAGGGAGGGGGGTTGTTTACAAAGCTCTTTGACTGCTCCTGGAGACTCTAGTTCAAGTGCTGCGGCACAAAATGACATTAGACACCTATTATTCTATTTAAACCACTCACAGCTTCTGGGAAAAGCCTGAGGTTTTTCACTACTCGCCTGGTGTAAATGAATGAGCGGAGCTTCCAGCTCTATTAACAGTGATGACAGGATCTCAGCATGTGCCGTGATGTTTTAGGGGGAATCTAAGATGGCTCCCTTTTAGAGCTCAATTAGCTGGACATGGAGCTTAACCGACAAGCCCAAATACCTTTACGTTTTTGTTCCCCTTTCCACAACACCTCTAAAGCATAGCGTTTTTTTTTTTTTTAAGGCAGAACATCCAGCAGATAGCCGTCAGAGGTGTCAAATCCAGATCAGTGTTCAATTAAAAGCTCGGTCCAGGATAATTAGCTGATCTCAGCTGGAGTGAGAATGGGCGTACGCGGGGTTCTGCCAGGACGAAGGCAGGGGAAACCCACCGCGCGAAGCGGCAGTAAAAGAAGATGATTAGAGCACCAGACTCTGAGTCTGCAGTCTATCGCCGTCTACACCAGAGCTGCACTTCACCTCCACAGAAGTGAAGGGAGACTGAGGCCATGTTAGCCCTGAGTCAACCTGAAAGGGGTGGAGCTACCACATTCCATCAATCACTCACCGGTGCGTTTTTTTCTACAGGTAAGAGGTAAAACATTTGACTGTTTTAGTACCCTGGTGTAAAATCCAGCTATTACCAGCTGGAATTACCAGCTACCATCCATCCATCCATCCATCCATTATCTTAACCCGCTTATCCTGAACAAGGTTGCAGGGGGGCTGGAGCCTATCCCAGCATACATTGGGTGAAAGGCAGGAATACAGCCTGGACAGGTCGCCAGTCCATCGCAGGGCACACACACCATTCACTCACACACTCATACGCATGGGCAATTTAGGCTCTACAATCAAACAAACATAGCTTGAGCAGGTAAGGAACAGGTCTGACTGGTCAACCAGCTACCAGCAGTTTCAAAACCTAGCTTGAGTTGTTTTTTTCGGCAGGGTATGATCCAGTGACTCTGTGCCCACAGTGGGTTTCACAATGGAGAGGGGGCTGCAAGTGCTGCCAGTTGTAGCATGACTACATCCACGGGTTAGCGAAAGGACGGTAGCATGGCTACATCCACAGGCTAGCGAAAGGATGCTAGCATGGCTACATCCACAGGCTAGCGAAAGGATGCTAGCATGGCTACATCCACAGGCTAGCGAAAGGACGGTAGCATGGCTACATCCACAGGCTAGCGAAAGTATGCTAGCATGGCTACATCCACTGGGTGGAGAACAAACGCTGGCATTGCCACATCCACGGGCTGGGGAACAGAAGCTAAGCCGAGGAGCCGTGAGGGTAGCACGTCACCCCGGATGAGTCAGACTGCGCGGCTCGTCTGATAAATGACAGAACAGACGTGAATGAACAAACGAAGCACTCTGCTCTGATGAGAGTCACATTTGACCAGAGTCTTCTGATTCTCATCAGCGGTGCATTCTGTGATCCCAGAGGAATTATCCCATTGAACACGACCCAAAGAGCCGGCGGTCAGGCCGAACAACGTACATTTCAATTAGCCTAATTCAACTGTGAAATATTGTATAGTTTCAAATACAACTGCACCCCTGCCACAAAGCACTGTATGAATTTCAAGTTCACTCAGTGCAGATAATGACTGCACTGCAAGTCATTGCAAGGTGATGCGCTTTCATTCTCAGACAGAAATGAATATAAATTAATTATTTGTCATTACTCCGTAGATGTACTTGCTTTCTGTCAGGAACATCATGAAAATTAACAACAATCAACTAGGCAATTCTTCATTTTCCAGTTAGGGAAAAACCAAAGGAATGCAAATCCATATAATTTTTTTGCAATCTCTCAAAAGCCACAATGAACGCATGCTTGCCAATGACCAAATTATTCAAATAGCAGAAGCTGAACTGTCCATAAGACTTGGGTTTTGCTTCCTATCTAGAGGCATACTGTCAATGACAGCCAAGAGGCTGCCCTATCAGTGACACAGAAACCATTTCAAGCGTGAACAACACAGGAGTTGAAGACAGAAAACAACTTTAGCTTCAAGGAGGAAGGTCAAAACCATGGACGGAATTGATTATGTTTATGTGACAAAACACCGGTTAACCCCTTATCTTCCTTAACACACCGATACGACGCCAGCATTGTATTTGATCATATGACCGTTTTTCAAGACATATGACCGTTGAAATGCACGTGATTCCTTGGCCTTTCTATGACTTTACTTTAGGGCGCCTTAGCCCATTATGGGTTAAGAGGAGACAACTGTCTGGACCCAATACAAAGAAAAAATTCAGCATGTGGCAGTTTGCTTTTTGAAGTAACGTGTATTCATGAGCATGCACTAAATTTGGAAACCCATGCCCCAAACATTGTACTTCTTCAGAAAAGGCCTTTTGTCAAGAGATATTAATTGGGTTGCTTTGTGTTCAGAATCCTCACAGAAGGGGAGATGGTGTGAATTCTGAATCTGCGGAGAGGCCAAAGCTTAACTGCAAACAGTGAACAGCATTCAGCACTGCTGTTATAAATGGGCTTGACATCTCTGCTGTAAGGCAGAGGCAGCACCTACTGTATCCCAGTCTAATGTCTCTGCCTGAACCCGGCTCCCGACAAGGTCTGGCCAAGCCTCGACAATGTGTACGTAAGTTTTAGAGTGTGTGTGTGTGTGTGTGTGCCCTCGAGCCTTGGACCCACAAACACACTCAAACAAACATGCAGACATACACACACTCACAAACAAACATACACACAGACACAGACACACTTACAAACAAACATACAGACACACTCGCAAACATACACACACACATACACACATGCGTGCAGCCACACATACACACACATATAGACACACGCACAGACACAGAACAAGAGGAAGGCAAGACTACATCATTAATACTGTACATTCACACTTAAACTTACACACACACCCTCACAAACAAACATACACACAGGCACACACACACACACACAAACATACAGGACTGCATCATTAATACTGTAAGTGTTCTCAGAGGAGTACAGAGGTGTGGGGAAGACAGCGACAAGACAGAGAGAGGGAGCGAGAGAGACAGCCCAGCAGAGAGGCGATGATAGCGCAGAGCAGCAGAGGGACAAGAGGAAGGAGACAAAGAGAGAAAGGTAGGGACAGTGTCAGAGCCGGCAGATGAATGTTGGGCTTGCTGCAGGCTCTCAGAGCACCCCTCCCAGGAAAAAGGGATATTTATAGGGAGAGAAAAATCTAATCACACCGACGAAATTCAATCTCAAACTCGCAAACAAAACCTGAAAGAAGCGCTGTTGGACCTTAATGCAATCGGCTACAGAATCCGGGCCCGGAAAGCGTTCAAATGACCTCTCTGACCCTGCCCGCTGACGCAGGTCCCGCACAGGGCCGCAGTGTTGGGACGGATAAAAAGGAAAACAGGGGGTGGCAGTATTTCCGGGGGTGGAGCAGGGGGCAGGCAGTGTGCAGACAGGGTCTCGAGTGTACCAGGACCCGCTAATCACACACTCAGAAAGCCTCATTTTTCAAGTGTCAACAACAATTTACTGCCGTGGCTCACACAAAAGGCCCAGAGTGAAAAAGACAGAAGACAGCATACAGATATGGAGTTCATTCACTGTGCCACCTTAGTGGTTACTATGGAGGGGGTCATTGCATGACTGAGGAAAGGTATCACAGGTGTGCAGCATTTCCAGGGTACTGAAGGTCACTGCATTGATGGGGTGCAGAATTACAGATGGACGTTTTCAAGGTACAGTAAAAAGCGTGCAGGCATGCGAACGCTTTGGAAGGCCTCGCTCCTAACCCAGCTCAGCCTGCCTCGGTGACTGTACTGTTGGCCCTCTGTGCTGGATTAGGGTCATGAGTACTTTAGGACGGGGCTGTTAATTGCACAGCTAATGTGGTTATTAGCATTGGCTAGCTCCCCTCTGGCCACACTCCTAACCTGCCTGTGGCCAGCTGTGACAAGCAGGGATGTGTGACATCAGCATAGCCGCTTCTCCCCTTCCTCTCTCAATCATACCTCTCATTCCCGCTCTCATTCTCTCTCCCTCTCATCGATAATCCTTTGACCAGGTTGTTTCTGCGCTGCCCTGCTCTCACACAATCTCCTTCATCTGCACTAAGCTCTTTATGAACTGTGTTTAACCAGGAGTCTATCTCTCTCATCCCCTCTCTCCTCCCTCCCTCCCTCCCTCCCTCTCATCCCCCCCAGCCTCCAGCCTCTCTGTTACATTGTTATTAATGCCCTCCTGCTGCGAGCTATTGCTTACTGATTTATTGCTGAAAACATATAAAACGCAACTCAAAATCAGAAAGGCAACGAAGTGGCTAAGCTACTAAAAATATCAGCTTCTGCAACCACACTACGACTCAAATTACAAAGCCAAAATGAAGAAATAAATACATTATTTATTAATATTACATATTTATTAAATATTTCCAGAGGACACTGCATACACTCAGCTGGTGTTGTGTGTGATTATTATGACAGCAGAAGCACAGCGATGAAAAGATTCTGGTATCTCCCCCTCCCCTGGCCCCCAGCTCATTTCATTCCCAAAAACAGCAGAACCTGGGGAATTCAAAATCAAAAGTGCAGTTAAGGATCTTACAAAAATAGGAATGGAAAATACTAGCGCATCGGCATCGATATATAATGGTACTCGACAGCAAACGGCATTGACACACAGTCGCATACGTTCTTAAAACATTTGGATACGCTGGACACAGATGCTCAGACAATTGGACACATGGCTACATTGACCACAAAGAAGCAAGAACATATTTCTCAGACACACAATGGGCTGCAGACGTGCATAAAGATGACAGTCCCTCCCTTTGGGTCAAGCAATGCAAATCTTAACACCACAACCTGCTTCTCAGCTCAGGGCCTCGTGGATTTGGTGTATTTCTCCCCCCCAGCTCAACCCTTCTAGTTCACCATTACAAATTCTCTCCTACTCATATTTATGAGACCATGGTCTAATAAACATGCACACCCCCGAACATGTGTTAAGGGACACATGCGCACATATACAGACATACAAACAAACACACACACGCACACACACAAACACACATACACACATACAAACAAACACACAAACACACGCACACATACACATATACACACATACAAACAAACACACACACACACACGCACACACACACACATACACACATACAAACAAACAAACGCATACAAAAAGACACAGGCATAAACGGCAGATACTTTCATGTTTAATCTGAATAGTTCTGGATTAGATAATCTCATCCAATAGGAACGTGTGTGTGTGTGTGTGTGTGTGTGTGTGTGTGTGTGTGTGTGTGTGTGTGTGTGACTGTGTGAGTGAGAGAGCGTGAGAGAGAGGGAGAGATGGTGTGTGAGTCTGTAAGTCTGTGTCTGTACAGATGACCAGGCCCTGCTGTCAACTGCTGAATAGGGATTCAAGTTGAACCTGCCTCTGCTGGAGTACTGTCAGAATAGAGTTTGGCCATGGCACTGTGTGTCAAGTAGACAATAAATAAAAAACAAAAATCCAGATCACTAGGGAAAAAAGACTCAGGGCAAGGCTTATTTAATAAAGTAGCCCTTCAAGTTTTAGTATCTGAAGGTATTTATTCAGCAAGCTTCTAGACACCAACAAAGACGCAATGGGGAGCTTTAGATTTGAAGTGAATGAACGGGAAGAGGGAGTGCATAGGCTGTTCCAACACACAAAGAGAGTAAACCCCAAATTAAACTTCCTTTAAAAGAATCTGGCGAAACAAACTTGAATCAGTCAGTTCATGGGCCTCAAAACTGGAACAAATGCCCCACAGAACAGTACACAGCCTGCTAGCCAGCAAACCAGCTAAGTCCGAGACCCAACACCACTAACTGCTACTAATGCTGGGGACAGCCTCTTCCAAACAAACATAATTAGAGTCAACCAAACTATAATACCACGCAGTCAGAACTAGGTTAGGCAATCCTCTGGGAAACACATGCACATGCGCACACACACCAAAGCAAGGAGGGAATAAAGCGCTCTAAACACAGAAAAACAGAGCCATGGAAAACTACCTGGAATACACGGAGAGGACCTGGACAATGTACAGAGGTACTGGGTGAGTGTAGCCAAGCCCGGCTGTCACAGAGTCCACACTGCTTAGTGACGCCGTGGCCCAAATATAAAGAAAATGAGACATGGGCCTGAACTTTAGTGATTTAAACCCGACAACTTTGCACACATTGCAGATATCTTCCACCAAATGAACCAGAGCAGCCTTCCGGAGCGAGGAAAATGACCTAAACCCTCGGGGGAAAGAAGGAATTGCGACAAGGACGTCGCAATGCGCAGCTGCCTGCCGCAACCCGCCAGGCAAAGACAAAACCTGAAGCGTGTCGACAGGGGGCCAAATCTCTGAAAACCACCAGAATGTGTACCATTCACCCAGTGCTGCTTTTCGAGAAAAAACGTATGAATGTGTGCCCTCCGTTTAAAGCCACTCACAAGAAAGCGTAGTTGAACAGACAAACAGCATCAGCAAGTGTTGTAGCTTTTGCTTGGGGCGCATCGTCACGACCCATAGGGCCGTACGGTGTATCTGCTGCAGACGAGATGAGGCGAGGGAGAGCGAGGCATCCTGACCCACTAACTGCCACAGCTCCCGCCTCTGTCAGGGAATCTGCTGAATTATTCACAGGCAAACACCCCCACGCCCCCCCCCTCTCCCCCTCCCAACTCCTCCATCACGACTACCGTACCCGCCTGCTTCCACACAGGAAGTCCCTTCATCGCTCAGTCTACCGTCACCTCTCAAAGGCCAGCTCTATAAATAACCCTCCTGCGTTTCACTGCATTCCGTGCTTTCCGCTGCTCCTCTCCCACACACGCCTCATTAACGTGCCCCCCCCCCCCACCTCCCTTCCTGCTGTAACTGATCCTGCTACCCCAGGGACAAAAGAGCGGTCAGTGTACCATATGAAGCCTCTACAGGGCGTGTAGCGCTCTGACCCCTGTACCCACAGCCACAACAGCGCCGCTCGATACGGCGTGCGCCGCTTCCTCCTACAGCCGACACCCAGCATTCAGCGCGCCTAAGCCCAGGGGAGGCTGGACACCTGCCAAACACCCCAAAAACCAAATAGGATTAATTACCCCGGAAATGGACACCGAAACTCGCCACATATACAGTGTCGGGGGAAAAGAATATTCACCCCTTCCTGATTTCCTCTATCACAGCATATTTGTTTCATATCATTAGACAAAATTTAATATTAGACAGAGGGAAACCGAGTAAACACAAGAATTACTTCATTTATTTAACGAAAACAAAGTTCTCAAACATCCATATAATCTGTGAAATGTGATTTCCCCCTTAATCAACCAATTAACCAAATGTAATTGATTTAATTACATTCAGCGGACTGACCACAGGCAGGCTTGATTGCAGCCAGCCCTGTTGACTCTAACCTTCACTCAAATTGAAGCTTACCATGAGAGTGAAGTAGTCACCACAATGTTTGTACAAGCACACTAGGCTATGATCAAAACAATTCCAGAACAGATGAGAAAACTAGTTGAAATATGTAAAAAAGGCTCAACAGCCAGGAGAAATGGACTATATGAGACTCCCCCTTAACTTCACAGGGACTAGCCTGAAATAAAGACTGGCATTTTCACATCTGCAATGTCTTCCTCAGAGTAAAAAAGGCCTGTCGATTAAACAGTATGCATTGCTCTGAGCTACAGTGTGCTCCACCGCTTCTTATTTCGGACTGGGTAAGGAGTCTCATATAGTTGTTGAAATGTATCAGTGGGGAAAGGGTTACAAAGCCATTTCAGGCTCTGGGACTCCACTGAATCCCAGTAAGAGCCATTATCTCCAAGTGGAGAACATTGGAACAATGCTGAATCGTCCCAGGAGTGGCTAGCTTGCCAGAAATTCTCCAAGGCTGCAGCGACAGCTCATCCAGGAAGTTAGAAACTATCCCAGAAGAACATCCACCTACAAATTTGTCTGAATGAAAGCAGTGCTGCACAGAAGAGTGGTCCTTCCACATCGATGTGAATGACTGATATTAAATTACAGGAAGCGTTTGGTTGCAGTTTTTGTCTCTACAGTTAGGGTGGGGTAACCAGTTAAGTTCAAGGGGGCAATTACCTTTTCACATTGTTGATATGGGTGTTTGATATCTTTCTTCATTAAATAAATAAAATCATTTTACTAAATGTTTTGTGAATACTCAGGCTAGAGTATTGGCTTATCTGCTAAAGATGCTGTGGAGCATTTAATTTACCTGTTAGAGACGCTCAAATGCATTTAGTAGCTACAAAAGCCTTAGACAAGGGGACACTAAGCATGCCTTTGGCAGGCATTTCATAGCATTTAGAAAATGCGCTATTATAGCAGCGCTTCAGCGGTCAGGGTGTCTGTTATACCACTGTACTCGCTACAGAAAGTGGGCAGGCAAGACAGATCCGTTCCGCCCGCCATAAGGAGTTCTGCTCTGCTGCCTGCATGTTGCAGTGAGCAATATCCCTCTCTCACGTCACAATCCATCAATGACAAGGTACAGTAAGAGAGAAAGAGAGAAAGATAGAGAGTTTTGGTGTTGGAAGACAAAGCGGTCTGCGCGCGTGAGCATCCAGAGATGTGAGATTATCACGTCGGGTCAACGTACGGTCACCAACAAGCGGGGCTAAGATCATCCACCCAGGTCTGCATCGCTCCAGTGCTGCATTGGCCCAGCAGCCAACACAACAAGCACCTGGACTACTTCTCCCTTTCGCCAGGGTCTGATCTGCCCTTCCTCTCCCGGCTTCTGCCTGGCAGGAAATGGACCTCATTCCCAGGTCCCCGCGGGAGGGGATCGGATTTCGGCGTCCACCGATACGCCTGCGCTCTCTCCCCACTCACCCGGCTCGTTAACCTAATCATCTCCTCGGGGCCATTAACGGAAGCGCGGGCGTCTGAGAGAACCGACATCTGCTGAATAAACACAAACACACTCGCACCCCTGGAGGAGGAGCGCGGAGAGGGAGACCCAGATACGAGGAGAGAGGGAGGACAGGGGCAGGGAAGAGAGGGAGGAGAGCCGGAGTAGAGGACAGACAACAAAGGAGACGGAAGAGGCGGAGGAGACAGAGGAGGACTGCGAGGAGGAAGAGGTCATGAGACGAAGGAAAATGAAGTGAGGAAAGAGAGTAGAGAGAGACGCAGCGTGGAGGAGTTGATTGGAGAGAGCGCAAGGTTTGTTACGAGCTCCGGAGTTGGATGCAATTTGAAACAAAAAGACGAGTATTACCGCAGGCCAGCTGGGCCAGATTTAACCGTACTAGAACACAATATACTTCCTCACATACACACACAGGAAAGCGCCCAAATGCACAGACAGTCCATTAAGACACAATGTCACACAGACACAAAGCAGACGAGCAAACAATACTGGTCTCTCTCTTTCTCTCTTCCAAATACAGTGGCTGTTCTGTCTGGTGTAAAGAACCATGGGTTCCTCTAAACAGTTGTCCAAGGATTTCAGAATTAAATGGTATGTTTGTAGAAAAAATGGTTAAGCCTTTGTGGAGAAGAACATCTTTCCAACTGCGAAGCATGGAGGTCGATCCATAATGCTTTGGGGTTGTGTGGCAGCTGGGGGCACAGGAAACATTGTGGAAGGAAGAATGGATTCCACCAAATATCAAGAAATTGTAGAGGCTAATGTTTCGAAGGTCAGTCGTTGAAGACACTGAAGTTGAAGAGAGGTTGGATATTCCAGCAAAACAATGATCAAAACCATACCTTGAAATGAACCATGATTTCAGGGTGGCTTCTGTTCTCTTAGATATTAATTGCAAAAGGCTTTTTGACCAGGGGCGCCCAAATATTTGCACACTAATGTAGCTCATATGAACTACTGAACAGCAGCAATGTACAACAATGGTTAGAATGAAGAACACTGCTCACAAACAATAAATATATAATGAGCGTGTGTGTATGTGTATGTGTGACATGAATACATTTCATGCATGATTGTGCGTTTGCTCGTCTGCGTGTGTCTAAGTAGGGCAGTGTGACTCCAGACGTTGGAGCTGCCACTGAACTCTGACCCCTGGGGAGGGGGAGGGGCTGCAGACAGTGTGCTGAGCGGCAGTATTAGCCGGATGATGCACTAATGTGGGAGGGTTCACACTATGCACACGCCCGCTCTTCAGTGGGACGGCAGCGCCCTACATTTCCTACAGCCACAATGTCAGTATTTAGAGCAAGGCGGCAGAAAATAAGATCCAAAATGGTAGGGCGGTTTTGGAGTACCTCCTGCCGGGCTCCGCCCACCACTGCTCTGTTATTATGAGTCTCGTTTTAGCTCAGAGGTCCGCTGGAGCTGCCACTGTGGAACGAACACAAACACCAGCCTGCACCCCCAAACCCAGCCACACACTCCCCAAATACAGCCTGCACCTCCAAACCCAGCCACACACTCCAAAATACAGCCTACACCCCCAAACCCAGCCACACACTCCCCAAATACAGCCAGCACCTCCAAACCCAGCCAAACACTCCCAAATACAGCCTGCACCCCCAAACCCAACCACACACTCCTCAAATACAGCCTGCACCCCCAAACCCAACCACACACTCCCCAAATACAGCCTGCACCCCCAAACCCAGCCACACACTCCCAAATACAGCCTGAACCCCCAAACCCAGCCACACACTCCCCAAATACAGCCTGCACCTCCAAACCCAGCCAAACACTCCCAGATACAGCCTGCACCCCCAAACCCAGCCACATACTCCCAAATACATGGCCAGTGCCCCCAAACCCAGCAAAACTGTCTCAGCACACAGCTAGTGCCACAAAACACACAAAAGCCACATGACCAGACACAGTCCTGAATATCCAACACATGCCATGACTCTCATTCATTCTGCCCAAACCTCCACCTCCCACTCCCCTTGTTGTTGAGTAAGCTGGGTGAGGCGTTATTTGACTTATTCTCAAAGCGTAAGATTTTTGTACAAATACAGCTCTGACCGGACAGCTACAATTAACTCTCCAAGGCTTCACTGGCTCCTGCAGGCTGCTCATGCAGGTAATCGCTCATAATGCAATTGTTACATTCGATTATCGACCGTGTTGAGTGGCGGGCCTGATAACGGAAAGGGAACGTTTCACTGGTGTTCGATAAAGCGCTCCGCTATCGGCACCAGCGCAGGAAATTTGTACAGGAAAGGGGGCCCTCCTGACTGCAGCATTTCCACAGTCGTAATTTCCCGAATTGTGTGACAGCATTCCATGTTGCGGAACACTTCTCTGATCTGGCTCTATGAACAGCTTACAGTCTCTCCTGGGTTCTGTCGGAAAGATGCTGCAGTTGCATTTTCTCTCTTATATCATGGGTCCTTTTTATTATTTTACCGGTGTTTTACTCTCGTATGTCAAACGTCTTCCATTTTTAAAAGCAGCGGTACACTAATGCTCAAACCAGGTGCCACTGCTGGAAACTTGAAGCCTTTTTTTTTTTTTGGCCAAACCATGAATCCGCTCTCCGATTAGATTATTACCCATGATTCCTCACGAGGGCCAGAGCAGCACCCGGGCCAACAATGGCTTCTGACATTCAACACCCCCTTATATGAAACTGTAATGCTCTAAACGAGGAAAAATCAATCCCTTCCAAAAGGAGGAAATGTGAATTACAAAACCACAGCCAGAGCTGAGTGCTCTTGTATCGAGTGTTCAGTCAAACTGAGATGCAATAGACAATAAGGCAACAGCAATCCCTCCTCCCTGCCTGCTCTCTTCCTCCATTCTTCCCTCCATTTTTCCCTCCTGCTCTCTCTCTCCCTCCCTCCCTCCCTCCTTTCCTCAGCAGCCAGCACAGGTAGCTCAGCAGTGCGGCTCCAGTGCTGCCCCTCCCCCCCGCACGGCTGGTGAAGACAGCATCTTAATTAGCTGGGCTCTGCTGCTGTGGCGACAGTGGAACGCTGGATGGAGAGAGAGAGAGAGAGAGAGAGAGAGACAGAGAGGCAGAGAGGAGAGAGAGAAGCGGAGGGAGGGAGGGAAGAAGAGAGAGGGAGAGAGAGGGGGGAAGCAGAGGGAGGGAGAGATGGCGAGAGAAAGAGAGAAAGAGAGAAAGAGAAAACGAGATCCTGATAGAGCTGTCACAGAAGCATCACCCGTAGGTTGCCATGACGACGACCGCGCAGGTAGAGCAGCAGTCTCCAGAGACTCGGCTCTGATGGTCTGTGCACACTCTACACTCGCATTTTTTCTTTTGCCTCTCCTCTCCTCTCCTCTTCTCTCTGCCTACCCCTTTCCTCTCCACCTGCACCAACACCCCTCTCTGCTAAACCCACAGTCCAAGACATTACTCTCCTTAGGGCTTTGGATGAAAATATAGCCACACGCCCGTGCACAGAAACACAGCCAATCAGCACTTCTCTACAGATAAAACACTGCAGAACTCACTGCTTCACCGAAACACACTCCAATCCGCCTGTTCTGTGAGGAGCGGCCTTTCAGACCAACTCCAGGTATTACCTCGCCGTGAAGCGGTGACCGTACAGCCCTTCCCTCCAAACAGGTAAGGCTGTACAAAGAAACAACAGCCCAGCCTCAACACCTGCAGAAAGCTGCAAACACGTCTTCATCCTCAAAATAAAGTTGTCCAGCCACCCCCCCCACCCCTCCCACCAAACACAGCCGCACTCTGTGATGAAAAATCATCCCTGTCCAATCACTCCACCGGAATGCTGTCCAGTACTCGCCTATGGTGTATGTGTCTGTGTGCTTGATATAAGGAGTGTGTGTTATAGGTCTGACTAAAGGAAGGCTGTGTGTGCATGTTATAGGTGTCTTGAAAGGAGGGGTGTGTGTGTGTGTGTGTGTGTGCATTATATGTGTGTCTAAAGGAGGGCTGTGTGTGAGTGTGTGCATGTGTGCGTGTGTGTGTTATAGGCATGGCAAAAGGAGGGGTGTGTGCATGTCTATGTATCTGTGTGGGAGTGTATGCACGCATGTACGTGTGTTATAGATGTGGCAAAAGGAGGGGTATGTGTGTGTGTGTGCATGTGTGTGAGTGCTTGTGCGTGCGTGCGTGTGTGTGTGCATGTGTGTGAGTGCTTGTGCGTGCGTGTGTGTGTGTGTGTGTATGTTATAGGCGTGTCTAAAGGAGGGTGTGAAGGTGCCACTTACAGTCAGTGCAGTCAGGGTCAGCTGTTTGCACAGACACTCTTTATCCAATCATTTGAGTGCCTGAGGGGGAGACACTTCCTGCATCAAATCACTTCACACCATACATTCCACACCCTCCCCATCCCTCTCTTTCTCACTTTCTACTTCTCAGGCTTTCTTGCTCTCTCTTTCTCCCTCCCCCTCTTTCTCCCTCTATGGCTGCCTTTGTCCTATCTCCTGCAGCACAAAACAGTGATTCATGGCCCAGAACTCAGCGTGACTCTTACACACTTCCTCACACGCACACTGAAACACTTTCTTGCACGCATACACACATATGCACATTTTTGCTTGCAACCACTTCCTTACGAACACACACATATGCAATTGAATAAGCACACACGCATGTACACACACACACTCTGGCTCTGGAGCACAGAGACTTAAGTAGCTGCTTTCTGTTAATCATGCACGCCACACCAGTCCCAACACACACCCTGAGCCTCACTAGCACGCGAACGCACCAGAGACACTGCTCAATATAACCCCTGAGCTGAAACACCCTAACAGGGACTTCTCTAGAGGACACGGATCTCAGGCCTGCGAGATGGTGGTGCACAAATGACTCAAACCCACCCCCCACCCTCCACCCCCACTTCCTGTCCAATCAAGTTTCATGTCATGTCTACCTGGATAACAGGCCTAGCGAAAGCCGGTTGCCCATCATCAATGCAGAGGGTGTGTGTGTGTGTGTGTGTGTGTGTGTGTGTGTGTGTGTTGGAAATAGCACTGAACCCAGCCATGGTGTCTGCGGTTACATTTGTTAAATTCACCTGCGTGTGCACTCTGCTGTTCTGTATTGGGAAAAGAGCAGAGGGGAATTAGGCTGTAGCTACCGGAGATTGTGGGAAAGAGACTGGTCTGTACTAAGAGTGTTAACAAAAAGTGGTATGAATAATTATGGTCTATTCTGGGAAGAGAGAGGAGAGAACGAGCTCATACTGGGGAGGTAATGTGTGGCTTTTCTCCAAGTAAGAAAACGATTTTTACAAAGATCTTTGGTACTTAATGTGTTGGCTAATATGTAAAAATACACAAAAATGCTTGTTCTGAAAGTATTGGGAGAAAACATATACGTGTTTAAATGTTCAGTTAATATGAAGCTTTACAATAATAAGGCTACTGATAGTGATTATTATTCTCCAAATTTAGCCTTCTGTTCTGAGATTTATTTGGCAAAAAGGCGCCTGGCGTGCCTGTGGCAGAGAATCAAATTTCCAAACATTTACCTTCTCTTGCCTGCGATTCACAATGACATCACCTCTTTCCTCCGAGCCCGATCCCCCTCCCCCCTTTCCCCCCCCCCCCATCCTTCGCATATCCTCCAGACCCACCAGCGCACAGCCTCACCCCACCATCTCCCTCCGGACCCTGGTGAAATAGCGACACACATTTCCCGACTGACACCTTCACTCCAGCTCTGACCTCGGCCCAGAGAATATCCCCCCGCGCCGAACCTGTCGGTTTTATTCCAGAATTATACTGAGCTCCTCGCTTCCTACTCCACATCCGCAAAACCTGATAAAGATGCACGTGCAGTCTTGTGTGCGAAATAAAATCACTATTTCAATACATTAGGATTATTAGTTGAAATTAACTGCAGTAGTACTTTGGCTGGGACAGAAATGCTACAGACAGAGGAAATTGAACTGAACGTTATAATTAGGCCTTAATTGGAGGCAGCGCGTTAATTGTGTTTCCGACATCTACTATCAAAACATTCCGACTCCCCCAGCAAGGGTCCCTAAGTGGGTTTACACGACTAACGACATAGCAACGTGAAAAACGAGTGCCCCTCACGCCACAACGCCGTTATTCTGACCCGTAAAACTAACGTGGACGGTGGTAGCCTATAGTTTTAAAGATAACTGAACAAATTGTACGCTACGCGAAAATAAGATACCATGAGTAGCAGAAGCCGCTTGTTCGCAGCTCAGTGTGAACATCGTGGCAGAAATCACATTTCACACATCTCTGCAATTTCTGCAAATCCACCCAGCCAAACCCTTTGGAGATTTGGTTCTTTATGTAGTGCTCGTCTTGGGGAGTTAGCTAGGGCTGGCTAGCGGGATAATATGGGTCGATTGCAATACATTTACTACCGATCGCCTTGCAGCAAGTGAACAGCAGCCTACTACTGTTCATGAAGTAGAGCGTTCAGGAAAAGGCAGAGGCACATTAAACATCATTCAGTCAAGTACCAAAATCATGCTCTTGGACAGTGATCTCACCAACACAAAAGACGCGTCGCATTCATCCGAGGCATATTAGCCAGCTAACAACAATGGAACACAATGGAGTGGACCAGCTCACGCTTACCAGTGCAGTCTCCCCCAGTAGCGACGGGAGTAATGCCAACGCCATCCAACAAGGCAGAATCATGGTGCTCCAAACGCGACCGGCGGCACAGAGGTCGCACCTTCACCTTGTTATGCGTGTTGCTGAAACAAATAAAAACGTTTTTCCTCTTCTCGTTTCAGAATCCAACTTCAGTCCTCGCTCTCCTCTGGAGCATACATCCGTTTTATACTGATTTGAGAACACACTTAATCCCTCTCCAAGCCACAATCGGGCTGCCTTTTCTTGGTTCGAACGCAGAATAAAAGGGTCCGTGCGTTCTATTGTTTCCCCAATCCCTTTCTCATACCCCAATGTGCGTTCAGTAGGCTACCAGATAGATTTACTATCGGCAAGGGAGACACAAGACCTCACTCGCTCCCTGCGCTTAACTCTCTCTCTCTCTCTCGCACTCCCTTCTGCTCACTCTCCTCCCCCTCTCTATCCGCCTAAACGCGAGTGCTAGCGTGTGCAGGAAATGCCGTATGGTTCTATTGCACAGCTTGGGAGAGACGCGGTGTACGAGAGTGATTCCACTGGCAGGCGAGGATGCCCCCTGCAGATCGGCTCAGCTCCAGTGAGAAAGCCAGTTCCCTTTCCCCGGTTTCCCCGTGTCAGTATCAGGGTTCAATGAAAGCTGATGTATAGGCTAAGCGTAGCCGACGCGCGCCTCTTTGTTTTGGATTAAAATGAACTACATCGTCAAAAAAGGCAAACTGATCGAAATGTTGCAGCCTATAGGCTAGCAGACTAACGGTTTACTATAACCTGATTGTTGCTTAACATGTGCACGAAAAAAGGCCGTGCTCATTTTCATGGAGGTGTCAAGGTGGCTATCACGACGAAGACCGAGGACTGTAGGATCTCAAGATCGGAGCAAAACAGTGATAATAACCAAACCTACTCAGACTCGACAGTAACGGAAAAAATTGTCTTAACTATGCAATAAAAAAAGTCAAAGGGTAGTCTTTTCTGACGACCAAGGATCATTTTTGTAATTTGGTATGCTACCGAACGGCCTATAGGTTTCTATGAACATTAACATTCCCTTCAGGCACATTTCTCCCAGGTAATATTGTACATCATAACTGCATTTGGCAATTCCTAACGACTCATGCCTGCTAATAATGTTCTTATTAACGGTTCTAAAATGTATTGGTGGTAAACAGACTTAACTTTAAGGTTTCAGCGCTAGTCACCGAAATAATGACCTAGTTATCAAGTATAATACACTCAAATGTGAATTACAAATTACAGCCCTATATTGTAATGATTATGATTCACAGACGAGGTGACGTCACTCAAATAGGAATTACTAGATAATAGACTTTCGGTCCAGTGGTGGATAATCGAAGTCCGGACCCCCGCGAGGCGTCTTTACACCTTAGCGCCAAACGGGTATCATAAACGCTCCAAGAACCCTTTATTCCTGGTCATCCAAGCGTATCGAGTGCGCCTATTGTAAAATATCAGAAAACAGTGTCAATTCATTGTTTAGCTAGATGCAGGCTCTAGTCGTTTACATTTACATTCAAAGCAAGGGGCATTGCATATTGAGCCAGAGCAAGTAGCCTGTTGTCATTTATAAATTACCCTAGAGCGAACCATCGTGCCTACAGTAGGTACTGCAGGAAAATATGCCGACACAACAGTCCTCCTACGTATACCCAGGTTTAGGTCCAGACTGTACATGCCTTGAGAATGCATGTTTGTTCAAAAGGGAATGGCAAAAAGCCTACAATATCGGGGTATATATCCCTTCATCGTTACGCTTTATAACTTCCAAACCAATGAAACGCCAGTCTAACATCACCAGCGCACATAAAATTACCTTTCTGATCTGGTTTGAGACACCAGGCAACTAACTCCATAGTGATTTCGCCGAACTGTAAACTATTGTTGAGTAGACCACGAAGGGAACAAAGGGAGGGGAGGTGCCACAGGTGAAAATTGAGTTTTGGCAGGATAGATCAATTTTGATATTTAGCTTCCACAACTTCTAGATATAGCTACCAAAACAGGTGATATACATAAGCTTTTTTGAAATATACGGTCATTTATATTTTAGGACAATATTTTGTAAGAAAATAAATATTGGATTAAGTACTTTTTTCTGAGATGAGTGTTTTAACTAATCTATGAATTTGTTCTTTAACTATTCATGAGCTTATTTGCATACTTTTTATTTTTAAATAAAGTTCGCAATGGTGCGCACATTCAAAATACAAAATGTCAAAATGCTAGTGTTCACAGGCCATACATGTTGCCAGCTGAACGAAGAGGAAGCAATGAAGCTCTGCTTGTGGTGTTCGTTATAACGCACCCGTGTCCTTAAGCTTATACCCACACAGTATAACCACCAGGGAAAAAATGCCTGGCTCGCAGAAAGGTGGAGACTACTCGCATTACCCACCTTGATAACGGGAAAATACAGCACCAACTGGAAAATACGCAAATCCATGTCCAAGCCAATGAGATCGGTTAAATTGGTAGGGATTTTAGGCCAAATAAAAGCCCGCTCCAATGGACTGACTGCTCAATGTATTTAATGCTGTTAAACACCCACCGCACTTTATGCGTAATGACAGCAGGGCTTTGCTTTTTTTCCGTCTTTACACTGTTCAAGATTGTCTGGTTCGGTTAAAAAATGCTGCACATCCCAAATTAGTTTCAGTCCATAATATTTTAACAAACAACGCGCCCTGGCCGCAGCACAAAAACAATCTTACAATGCGCCGAATCTCTTATAAAATCAAGCGGTGCACTGTAATGCTATAAATAGCAAATCAGATCTGGAAGTTATAACGCAAATCAATACCAACGATTTCAGTAAATATGACGCTCACCCAAGAGTGAAATTTTAGGAATTTTTTTTGTTTTGTTTTGTTTCAAAATAAAGATCACACATTGTTTAGAGACAATCTACAACAGAGTTACAAAAAATAGTTACCCAGGCAATAAGCATACACAGGATTTTTTGTTAACTATACACATATGGTTACAAGTGTGCTCGCAAAAAAGTTCATTGGAAATATACACAAGGCTTTCGTAAATGTACAACGCATAGTGTTCCAAATCTGTATTTCAACAAGGAGGAAGGGGAGAAAAAAAAAAAAAAAAAAAAATCAACAGTATGTTACAATCACTTACAAGTAGACAAAAGAATGCAGACACAGGTCTTTTCTGTACAAAACGCCAAGGGCCAAATCCAATGGAAGCCAAACACTCTGCATGACACATATCCTCTCTGAAACCCCAGGAAAAGGGAAAACCATTACTTTAAAAAGATCTTAAAAAAAAAAAGGAAAAAAAAGTCACTACTTAAAAGCAAAATGTTCTTTAAACATTGGTAAATCAGCATTTTCCTCTTCCTTAGTTTAAATTACGTAGTGACACATTAAAACCATGAAGCATTTTCTGTTCTTTGTACAAGTACTACGCTGTATAGAAAGGGCTTTTCAAAACAAAATTTGATATTACAATTTACAATATACAACAACTATATGCCACAACCGAAAAAGTGTGAATATACACTGAAATGCACAGGTTTCTAATTTTTAAATTTTTTTAGCATTTTCTTCATACGAAAAAAGGGTTGTATAAGCGATTCCACATTTACATTACAGGAGGTTTACAAATGTACAATTATACAATCAGAAGTATGTGTTCACTACTAGGATACATTATAGATACAGATTGAACATCAAAAACCAGAAAAAACTACAAAGTTTTTATATATATATTTATATATATATGCAAAAGTCTACACCAAGTATACACTATCTATTTATATAAGCAAGACCAAAAACTTTTCTCCCATGCTAAATAATCAAAAAGTCTGCTTAATGTTAGCAAAACACCAGGGACATCCCAATCCTGCTCCGTTTCTGTGATTTTAAGAGCGCTAAATGAATGGAAAATTAAATACGGCTTTTAAACCCAATACAATAAAAAGAAAATAAGAATAAAATGAAAATCTCATCTGTGCCATGGCAATAGCAAATAAAAAAGGGTGAAATGACTGAATGAAGTTGAAGAGGGGAAAGCAGAGAGGAGGGTGGTGATGAGGAGAGGGGGGGATGCGACCCCACCCTGCCACCTCTCCAGTCTTCCCCCTCTTCCTGGCTCTCCTGAGCAGAAACGCAACGGTAAAGAAATGCACAGCCCTACGCAGCCACTGGACCGTTTACACCTATGTACAATTATTCTACACACCAGTGAGAAGGTACAACAGAGAGAGAGAGAGAGAGCACAGGACAGTAGGCCGGAAAAAAGAAGACAAAACTACTGGTGAAAGTAGAGGGTGAAGAACTGGAGAAAAAAGGACAAGGCTTCTCGTACAATGAGCATGCTCACAAGAACTCCAGAGGGGCGAGGGAGACGGGCACGGGAATGTGTGTGTGTGTGTGTGTGTGTGCGTGTGTGTGTGTGTGCGTGTGTGCGTGTGTGCGTGTGTATGTATGTGTGTACGTGTGTGTGTGTGTGTGTGTGTGTGTGTGTGTGTGTGTGTGGTGTGTGTGTGGTGTGTACTGTATGTGTGTGTGTGCGTGTGTGTGTGTGGTGTGTATTATGTGTGTGTGTGTGTGTGTGTGTGTGTGTGTGTGTGTGTGTGTGTGTGTGTGGTTTTGTCCGTGTGGCGTGTCCCGCACTGGTCAGACCAGCCCACTGGTGTTCTGAGGCGTAAAGCCGGGGAAGAAGGGGGGGGGGGGGGGGTTGAGTGACATTTACATGATGCCATTGGGGGGCCCACAGATGGGCCCCAGATCAACTCCGTTCTTCATGTAGTACTTCTCCAGCTTGGCCAGGATGTGCTTCCCGTACGTGTACTTCCTCAGAGTGGCCATGTGGGGCCGGATCTGCAGGTGGAGAGAGAGAGAACACACTTATAAACCTGCCCTTCCTGTGACACAAAACACTCACGCACAGGAAATGCGCACACACAGAAAAACAAACACACTCATCTATGCAACAGACACACAAGCTCATAAGCGCGCGCGCACACACACACACGGTCGTCTGAGCAACACACACACACACCTTGTGCATGACGATCTTGCGCTGCGTGGGCTCAGCCACGTCGATCATCTTCTGCACCACGTAGTTGGCGTACTGGTCCTTCATCATGGTGTATAAGGCACTGTGGGGCCCGTCGTTCATGCTGCACACCTCGTCAATCAGCATGGCGCGCTCCGCCCGCGAGGCGTGTGTCACGCACTTCTCCACCACGTTACTGCGGAGGGAGAGGACAGGAGTCACACACAACCGGCACACACAACCGCTACACACACGGGCCAACACACACTTCTCCACGTTACTGCAGAGGGAGAGGACAGTAGTCACACACAACCGCCCCACACAACCGCCACATTACTGCGGAGAGAGCACAGGAGTCACACAACCGCCCCACACAACTGACACACACAACCGCCACGTTACTGCGGAGAGAGAGGACAGGAGTCACACACAACCGCCACGTTACTGCGGAGAGAGAGGACAGGAGTCACACACAACCGCCACGTTACTGCGGAGAGAGGACAGGAGTCACACACAACCGCTATACACAACCGCCACGTTACTGCGGAGGGAGAGGACAGGAGTCACACACAACCGCTACACACAACCACCACGTTACTGCGGAGGGAGAGGACAGGAGTCACACAACCGCTACACACAACCGCCACGTTACTGCGGAGGGAGAGGACAGGAGTCACACACAACCGCTACACACAACCACCACACACGGGCCAACACACACTTCTCCACGTTACTGCGGAGGGAGAGGACAGGAGTCACACAACCGGCACACACAAAAGGCACACAACCGCTACACACAACCACCACACACGGGCCAACACACACTTCTCCACGTTACTGCGGAGGGAGAGGACAGGAGTCACACAACCGGCACACACAAAAGGCACACAACCGCTACACACAACCACCACACACGGGCCAACACACACTTCTCCACGTTACTGCGGAGGGAGAGGACAGGAGTCACACACAACCAGGACACACATGGGGTCACTTCACAACCGTGACATACAGTACTGTGCACCCTAGATTTTATTATATGCGTTTATTTGTGTGTGTGTGTGTTAGTATAAAAACACATTTGAGATTTCCAAATATTAATTTTCCAAAAGATTTAATTTTACAGACATTTTTGCATTTCATTTTAAAAACATATTACTGTAATTTACTACTTTTTACATAAAAACTTGA
Organism: Conger conger; assembly: GCF_963514075.1. Taxonomy (NCBI): domain Eukaryota; kingdom Metazoa; phylum Chordata; class Actinopteri; order Anguilliformes; family Congridae; genus Conger; species Conger conger. Next base: position 25,067,644 of record NC_083768.1, read on the forward strand.
TCAAGGCTGTCTGAGATCAGAAGCAAGGAGCCAACTAAAGTCTGCAGAAGAACTGCGGCAAGTTCTCCAACATGCTTGGAACAACCTCTTATAGAACTGCAGGACAGCGTTGGCTATCTCAGAGAAGTGATGCAGTTTTAACGCCGAAGGGTGGTCACGAAAAATATCGATTGGATTCAGTTTTTAACTAATCTGCCAAATTACTAAAATGTAATGTCAACTGTATAGTACGTTTATTTAGAACCTTTCATTGGAATTATTTTTGAAAGAATCTCATCTGTACAGAATGTTATACAGGTGCCTAAGACTTTTGCACAGTACTGTACATTCTCAACACCCCCCTAAAGAAACTACTCACACTGCACAGGATCCGTAAGGCAGTACTGAGCATCTGCCACTGATGTGCTACTGTACACTTCCTAATCCAGTTACTGTGCGATAATTCCAGTCGGAGGGTTGCCGGTTTGATCCCACACTGGCTGTCGAAGTGTCGCTGAGCAAGACACCTAACCCCCAAATGCTCCTGACGAGCTGGTGACCTTGCATGACCTTGCATGGCGGCCAATCGCCGTTGGTGCGCGAGTGTGTATGAATGGGTGAATGAGAAGCATCAATTGTACAGCGCTTTGGATAAAGGTAAGATTCACAGTGAATCCACGTGGACCGCCCAGGCCTGCTCTGACGTGCCACAGGATTCACTCCATTACCATAACGACCAAACACCATTTCAACCAATCGCAAGGTCGGGGAGTCTCCGTTGGTTGGAATACATGACTAAAGAACTGTAGCTCTCGCAGTTGTACTTCTTATGAGGCCACCCTCTGCAGCTCTGACTGGGGTCACATTGAGGCACATAGCCTTGAAACAGAGCACAGGGCTTACACACAGGGAGGGACAGCCCAGGTCAGGGTCCGGGCGGAGAGCGGACCGGTTCAGTACCTGGCGAATTTGTGCTGGCTGAGCCCGAGCACGCTGCCGCGGATCTCCGCCACGATCTTGCTCTTGTCCTCCGCGCGGCCGTGCTCCAGAACGTGCTGGATGACGTAGTTTCCGTACTGGTCCTGGAACAGCAGGGCAACGCGGTGTGAGCAGGGCTACGCCACTCAGAGGCTGCCTGTGCCAGGTACTGTATGTGCGTGTGGCACCTGCACTCGTGGCACCTGCTCAGTGTGTGTGTGTGTGTGTGTGTGTGTGTGTGTGTGTGTGTGTGTGTGTGTGTGTGTGTGTGTGTGCGTTACCTGAACAAGCTGCTCAGTGTGTGTGTTACCTGTACGAGCTGCTCGGTGTGCGTTTTACCTGTACGAGCTGCTCGGTGTGTGTGTGTGTGTGTGTGTGTGTGTGTGCGCGTTTCCTGTATGAGCCGCTCGGTGTGTGTGTTACCTGTACGAGCTGCTCGGTGTATGTGTGTGTGTGTGTTACCTGTACGAGCTGCTCGGTGTGTGTGTGTGTGCGTGCGTTACCTGTACGAGCTGCTCGGTGTGTGTGTGTGTGTGTGTTACCTGTACAAGCTGCTCGGTGTGTGTGCGTGTGTTACCTGTACAAGCTGCTCGGTGTGTGTGTGTGTGTGTGTGTGTGTGTGTGTGTGTGTGTGTGTGCGTGCGTGTGTGCGTGTTACCTGTACGAGCTGCTCGGTGTGCTGGTGTAGCTCCTCCAGGATAGTGAGGGTCTGTTCTGGTAGGCAGTGCTCCAGGATGCGCTGAATCACACGGCAGCCGTACGGGTGGGTGGAGAGAGCGAACACCTGGAACAGAACCGCACGCACGTCACACGCTACACGTATGTCACACACTAAACATGGTCAGAGCACAGCCGCATCACACACACTCAGAGTACACCAAGTACATCTCACTGGAGGACCCAAAAAAAAAAAAAAAGAAAGTGATTGCTCTTGCTCGTTGGTCACTGAATGAGCAAGATGGCACTGGCTAATAAGCATGCTTACACCTGCCCACCAGAAGTAAACCGTTCCGTGCCAAGGAGGTTTGTTCAATGCGAGTGCAGGCTTTGAATTCAAAGTCTACAAAAACAAATGATTGTATCTATAACATTCAACGAGAGCAAAATTGGTTTCGCTTTTGATATATATGAAAATACATTTTCATTTTGAAGAATGTATTTTAACCAACAAAAAAATAATAATTTTTTGATTCTTAGATCTAAGATAAGCTGCAATGTTACAGCCTTTTGTGCCTCTCGGTTTATAGATTACATTTCTCCAGAAATGTGTAATTTGTGGACATGGATAAGCAATAGTAAAAATGAGCAATTAGCTATAGCCTTATAGGCTACAATATGCATTGTTTTCGAACTGTGTAACATAGATAAGTAGGCAAGAACTCAACTTATAAACAAGTTGAGAATGTGAGCGATATTAAAGAGAAAAACATGCAGAATATACTTAGTCATCACTAAGAAGATTTATCTGGTGCCACATGCAACGCCTACTGAGGTACCCTCCTTATCAAAAAGTCACAGGAACCATATTACCTTAAAACTTCTCTTAAAATCTGAGTCCCATACAGACGCCTGTGCCTAATATCAGCAGGGTATGGCTTTATGTTGTCAAATAAACGCCGCTCTTAATTAGAAGCCGGGTCAAACCACAGTTGGTAGTGAGAATGTTTACCGTTATTTTTTTAAAACTTGCATTGCAACCTAACATTTGCTGATCGTCCACAGAAAGAGTTGTATCGCAATGGTGCCTGCACAGAGGAAAAAGTACGACCTAAAATTCAAGCTGTCAGTTGTAAAAATCTTTTTCCATACTCTTTAAGTGCAAATAAAGTTTGAAATTGCTGCCATAAACTTTTTCCGGCGTTCAGACTTTATAAGGTAGACGACTGGTGTCTTGATACCGGTCTCCTCTCCTCCTCTGTGCCTTGCTGTTTAAATGACACGTGCCGTGGGCCTGACTCTTGCATTTCGGCTCCACGTGGAGATTTGACTGTCGGAATTTTACGATTGCAGATACATTCGAATGACATACAGTATTTATTTGACTCTCTTATCCACGCGTTTGCGTAATGTCAATCATTTTGCGTACGTTCTGTATGAAATGATACCGGTAGGCTAATAAATCAAATTATTTTTGATACAGTAATGCCATAGTTGTGTGTGATTATTGCAATGATTTGCTGAAATTGAGTCTGGTTTTCGTTATTTTCTATTCGGTATTGTACGTCTCGATACGTCGGGCACTGCGCTTTTTTTAAAAGGCGTCCGCGTTTCCCATAGGGTTGCATGTAAAGTGGAGTGTGAACACAGCCTTATGACATAAACGCCTGTCTCTAACAATAGCCTGTCTCTATTAAAAGGCCGGGTGTGCATTTGTTCAAACAAATAAAACCCCGGGCTATTAGAAGTTTTACGTTAAGTGCTGAAAATAATTTATTTGCATGTAGGCCTATAATTGAAGAAATAACTACTTATAACTACTAATGGCTACTTTGATATGTTGGAGGTAAGGAAACTGATCATTTCAGTAGGCCCAGAGAAGAGGCTAGAGCATGCCGCCAGAATAATCAAATCTATGGTATCACGCCCATTCAATGTTGTGTAACAATGTAACAGTTTTATTATAATTTTATTTTATAGGCTGTTAAACAACTAAAGGTGTATTCACATGCTATTGGGATTTATTTAATTATTATAGCTCCACACACTCCCAGAGGGTTGAATAGACATTTACTTCCCTTTTTAACCTAGCCTAGGCTTAACCGGATTAGCATTATGCATTAGGCCATCTGAAACATCACTTTCGCCCACAAGTTCCCAAGACGTAGATTAAACCTGAAACGAACTTTCATTGTTTCCAGGTTTTATTTTTCCGGTTACCAGGTCACCCAATGTAATACAAATGTGAACATTTTTTGTACGTTTATAGATTTTGGACCCCCTAAAGTAGCCATGCCCACCCCCTGAATGGCCACGGGACTCACCTGGCCCTTAAAGGCGTCGATGATGAACTGCAGGGCGTGGGGTTGGACGCACTCGATGCACTTCTGCACCACGTGGTTCCCGTTCTGATCCTTCACACACTTCAGAACATGGCCGTCCAGCTCCCGCACCATCTCACTCTGCAGAGAGAGACAGTGTTCAGACACTCACACACTGCGTAAGGGCTGCTTGAACACGCCAGACGAACGGGCAGGAGGGGCTGGGGACACTTACGATGACCTGCTGGTCCGAGGGGATGAACTCCAGGGCCTTCTGGATCACTCTGCAGCCGTACATCTGCAGCGCCAGGGAGAGAACGTGGCCACGGATCCGCTCGGCCAGCGCCAGCTTCTGATCCAAACTGCCGAACTGCAGCACAGAGACGCACGTTAGCCTGACGCTACTACTCCTATTGCTGTGTGCACTGTGCTGTGAGCCTGACATTAGGACTCATGCTCCCAGTGTGCACTGTGCTGTGAGCCTGACACTAGGACTCATGCTCCCAGTGTGCACTGTTGCTGTGAGCCTGACATTAGGACTCATGCTCCCAGTGTGCACTGTTGCTATGAGCCTGACATTAGGACTCATACTCCCAGTGTGCACTGTTGCTGTGAGCCTGACATTAGGACTCATGCTCCCAGTGTGCACTGTGCTGTGAGCCTGACATTAGGACTCATACTCCCAGTGTGCACTGTTGCTGTGAGCCTGACATTAGGACTCATGCTCCCAGTGTGCACTGTTGCTGTGAGCCTGACATTAGGACTCATGCTCCCAGTGTGCACTGTTGCTGTGAGCCTGACATTAGGACTCATACTCCCAGTGTGCACTGTGCTGTGAGCCTGACATTAGGACTCATACTCCCAGTGTGCACTGTGCTGTGAGCCTGACATTAGGACTCATGCTCCCAGTGTGCACTGTTGCTGTGAGCCTGACATTAGGACTCATGCTCCCAGTGTGCACTGGGCTGTGAGCCTGATGTTAGTATTCATATTCCCAAAGTGCACTGTTACCCTTACGTGTAGCACTCATATTACCAGGGTACACCTTGCTGCCCTTTTGCCCAGTTATGCTTCAGGAACAGGGAAGAACAGGGCATCTGGGGACCAAAGGAAGTCCAAAAAGTGTTCCCTGGAACTCTGCTGACAATGCATTTACATAAACCTGACTCGTATCAGCATTACGGAAACAATTCTATCGTGTAAGCAGTAGTGATTCTATTCTAAAGGTGCCCATTAAAGTGCGTGAGTGATAGTCAGTCAGTGCCTGAAAGCAGGGGCAAACCTCAAAGAACTTCTGGATGACGTAGTTGCCAAAGACGTCCACCATGAGCTGATAGGCGGCCTGCAGGATCTCGCTGAAGACCAACTGACGCTCCGCAGGGGTGGCCCGCTCCAGCTTCAGCTGAATGAACCTGCGGGTGAGGGGGGCAGTTATCCACTCAAACCAGGTACTGGGGGCAGACATCCACTCAAACCAGGTACTGGGGGCAGACATCCACTCAAACCACGTACTGGGGGCAGACATCCACTCAAACCACCTACTCTCTTACATCCCTCATTTCTATGGGCAATGCTGAATGGTCTATGCTGCTTCTTGTGGCCAATCCCCCCCCCCCCCCCAGTCAGCAGTGGTACAGTCTGAACCAACTGTGAATGGTGGGGTGCATGTCGGCACCAGGGAGGCATAAGAACTATTATTTTTATCACCCTGCCTCAGCTGACGGCAAATTCAACCTTTTATTCTGTTCTCCACAAATATTAGCAAAGAGTTTGAAAAGGTAGAGCGCAACAAAAATAAATGGCTGCAGATGGGGAAATAAAAAAAACAAAACTATTTTAGCCTTTTTAACAATTATTTGGCTGTTATGGTACGCATCTGTTCTTACCTTTAAAAAAAAACACAGGTAAGCAACAAATGAGCCAACTAGCATTGTTCGACCCAAGTCACATCCATTTGTATTAAAAAGGCGTTGGTGGCGACTAAATGGCCTGTGCATTATAAGTCCTTAAACAGTGACTGTTCGCCGACTGAACGCACGTCCAGCACACGCTGGGCCTCAGGGCGGGGGGCGTTACCTGGAGCCGTGCTGGTCCTGGGAGAACTCCATGATGTGGCCGGCGATCTCGCGCAGCTGCAGGTTGGGATAGCGGTTGTTGCGGAAGTCCTCCAGCAGCCGGCTGCGTCCGGAGGGCATGACGTCGGACATGCCGTAGCGTAGCCGTGACGACGGGAAGAGCTGGCTGCTGGGGCTGAAGAGGCTGGAGCCGCTGCTGGCGCTGCGGTACTTAGCCTCCGCCCCCGGCGCTGCAGAGATGTAGCGCCCGCTACCATTGGTCAGTCCTCCTGCAAGGGCCCGTCAGTCAGTCATCACCATGGCGACAGGACAATACAAACACACCT